>NW_019946769.1:53193-61597 GCF_002910315.2 Salvelinus sp. IW2-2015
AGTAAACAGTAGCCTACCATTCCACTGGTCATGGACACAGCTGTAGAACTGTAGGAAACTGAGGCAGAGGGCGTAGACTGAGATCAGAGCTATGTACATCTGGAGGGAGGAGAGAGGGGAGGAGGAGAGACGGGAGGAGGAGAGAGGGGAGGAGGAGAGAGGGGAGGAGGAGAGAAGGGAGGAGGAGAGAAGGGAGGAGGAGAGAAGGAGAGAGGGTAATGATGGAGTCAGAGAAAGGAGAGGGATGGGGGAAGGAGGTAAAGAGAGGAATGGTGAGGTGGGAGAGAGAGAGGGAACAGGAGAGAGTAGAAAGGGGAAAGTGAGCGGGAGGAAGAGAGAGAGAGAGAGGAAGACAGAAAGAGAGGAAGAGGGGGAAAAAGAAAAACAGTGAATAAAGGGTTATTACCCACACAGACGCTGGGAGAGATAAACATCAAATGCTGGACATTAATGTAAACAATAGTCAGACACCAAAACTACACCATCGCTCTGAGGTATGGTAGGACTTGACATAATAAGGTACAGTCAGGACTCCCCCTACACTGAGGTATGGTAGGACTTGACATAATAAGGTACAGTCAGGACTCCCCCTACACTGAGGTACTATGGTAGGATTTGAACCATACTAAGGTATAGTCAGGAAGGATTCCCCTCACATCTGAGGTATGTAGGACCTTGACAATAATAAGGTACAGTCAGGACTCCTCCTACACTGAGGTAAATGGTAGGACTTTGACATAATAAGGTCAGTCGGACTCCTCCTACACTGAGGTTGGTAAGGACTGACATAATAAGGTAACAGTCGCGACTCCCCCTACACTGAGGTATGGTATTGGGGACTTGACATAATAAGGTAAAGTCAGGATCCCTACACTGAGGTACGGGTAGGACTTGACATAATAAGGTACAGTCAGGATCCTCCTAACTGAGGTATGGTAGGACTTTGACAATAACTAAGGTACAGTCAGTGGACCCCCCTACACTGAGGTATGGTAGGACTTGACATAATACCAGGGTGAGTCAGGAACCCCTCCTACACTGAGGTATGGTAGAACTTGACCATAATTGGTACAGTCAGGACCTCTACACTGAGGTACGGTAGGACTTGACATAATAAGGTCAGTCGGATCCTCCTACACTGAGGTATGGTAGGAACTTGACATAATAAGGTCACAATCAGCGAAGATTCCTCTACACTGAGGTATGGTAGGACTTGACATAATAAGGTACAGGGACCCCTCGTACACTGAGGTATGGTAGGACTTGACCATAATACGGTACAGTCAGGACCCTCCTACAATGAGGTATGGTAGGACTTGACATAAATAAGGAAATCAGATTCCCTTCTACCTGAGGTATGGTAGGACTTGACTAAAAGGTAAGTCCGGACTCCCCTACACTGAGGTATGGTAAGACTTGAACATAATAAGGTACAGTCAGGACCCCTCCTACACTGAGGTATGAGTAGACTTGACATAATAAGGTACAGTCAGGACCCCTCCTAATGAGGTATGGTAAGGACTTGACATAATAAGGAACAGTCAGGATTCCTCTAACACTGAGTATTGGTAGGACTTGACATAAATAAGGTACAGCAGGACTCCCTACACTGAGGTATGGTAGGACTTGGACAGAAGGTAGCAGTCATGGGGAAGGATCCCCTACACTGAGGTATGGTAGACCTTGACATATAGGTACAGTCAGGACTCCTCTACATGGGTACGTGTAGGACTTGACATAATAAGGTACAGCAGGAGATTCCCCTAGCACTGAGGTATGGTAGGACTTGACATAATAAGGTACAAGTCAGGACCCGTCCTACACACTGAGGTATGGTAGGACTTGACAATAATAAGGTACAGTCAGGACTCCCACTACACTAGAGCACTGAGCGTACGGTAGGACTTGACATAATAGGTACAGTCAGGGACTTCCTCCTACACTGAGGTATGGTAGGAGCTTGAATAATAAGGTACAGTCAGGACTCTCCTACAACTGAGGTAGCGGTAGGACTTGACATAATAAGGTACAGTCGGCCTCCCCCCTATCACTGAGGTACGGTAGGACTTGAACATAATAAGGTACAGTCAGGCCCCTCTACATGAGTACGGTAGGATTGAACATAATCAGGTAAGTCAGATCCCCTCCACACTGCGGTACGGTAGGACTTGGACATAATAAGGTACAGTCAGGCACTCCTCTACACTGAGGTATGGTAGCGACTTGACATAATAAGGTACAGTCAGGACTCGCCCCTACACTGAGGTATGGTAGGATTGACATAATAAGGTACAGTCAGGACTCCTTCTACACTGAGGTATGGTAAGGACTTGACATAATAGGTCCAGTCAGGACTCTCCTACACTGAGGTATGGTAAGGAACTTGACATAATAAGGTAACAGTCCAGGAAGGATTCGCTCTTAACACTGTGAGGTAAACGGTAGGATTGACATAAATAAAGGTAGCAGTCAGGACTCCTTCTATGCACTGAGGTACGGTAGGACTTGACATAATAAGGTACAGTCAGGACTCTCTAACCTGAGGTATGGTAGGACTTGACATAATAAGGGTACAGTCCGGACTCCCCCTACACTGAGGTATGGTAGGACTTGACATAATAAGGTACAGTCAGGAAGGAGTTCCCCCTACACTGAGGTATCGGTAGGATTGACATAATAGGTACAGTCAGGAAGGATTCCCCTACACTGAGGTACGGTAGGGACTTGACATAATAAGGTACAGTCAGCGACTCCTCCTACAACTGAGGTAGGTAGGACTTGACATAATCAGGTACAGTCAGGACCCTCCTACACTGAGGTATGGTAGGAACTTGACATAATAAGGTAAGTCAGGACTCCCTCCTACACTGAGGTAGGGTAGGGGACTTGACATAAATAAGGTAGCAGTCAGGACTCCCCCTACACTGAGGTACGGTAGGCTTGACATAAGGACAGTCAGGAATCCTCCTACACTGAGGTATGGTAGGACTTGACATAATAAGGTACAGTCAGAAGGACTTCCCCTACACTGAGGTATGGTAGGACTTGACATAGATAAGGCTACAGTCAGGAAGGATTCCGCCTACGACTGAGGTATGGTAGGAACTTGACATAATAAGGTTACAGTCAGGAAGGATTCTCCTACACCTGAAGGTAAGTAGGAATTGACATAATAGGTACAGTCAGGCTCACCTCCTACACTGAGGTACGGTAGGACTTGAACATATAAGGTACAGTCAGACCCCCTACAACTGAGGTATGGTAGGAGCTTGACATAATAAAGGTACAGTCAGGACTCCCCTACACTGAGGTAGGTAGGACTTAGGTACATCAGACTCCCAATTATACGGTAGACATCAGGTAAGCAGATCCCCCTACACTGAGGTACGGTAAGGACTGACATCAAAGGTACAGTCAGGACAGTCCTCCTACACTGGAGGTCATGTAGGACTTGACATAATAAGGTACAGTCAGGACTCCCCTACATGAGGTCCGGTAGACTTGACATAAAGGTACAGTCAGGAACTCCCTACCACACTGAAAGGTACGGTAGGACCTGCAGAGCAGTCAGGATCCCCACTGAAGTAGGCTACAGGTATAGAAGAGACAAAGAAGCGCTGGTTCCTCTCCCCGACATCAGTTGTTGACCAGGGACAGTGTGGTCCATCTTACGGATACATCGCTTACTAGATGCTACAAGGCGAAGGAGAGGAGTGAAAACATACATTTATTTCCTTTGACAAAAGACCCCTGGAAGTAAATGTGTGATTACATGACTGTAAACCGTTACCATAACTTCAGGTGACCAGGAGCCAAACTAAGAAGTGACACACAATGTATCAGACGGTAAAGAAACGTTGAAACCCACTAGAAGGAGTCATGGACATTAATAGTGAAAGCTATTGTCCTAACCAGTGTTAATGGTGTGAGCAGTTTGGTTGGTCAGAGCTCTTCCTTTACCTGCAGTAAGAAGAACCCTTGAATGAGTAGGTTTGTCCAAACTGTTTGGCTGGGAAGCAATGCAGACACCTTAAGCCAGTGAGTATCCCTCAGTCTGCAGTGGTGCAGCTCTGTGTCTTGATGTGTATCTATAGATATCTATAACCATCTCGTCCATGGTGTCTACCTGCAGTGAATGAGCCTTGTGGTTTGATGTGTATCTCATAGATATCATAACCATCTCTGTCATGGTGTCTACCTGCATGGTGAGCCTCCTGTGTCTAGATGTGTAATCTATAGATATCTATACATCTTCTGTCATGGTGTCTACGCGGTGCAGTGGTGAGCCCTCTGTGTTAGATGTGTATCTATAGATATCTATACCATCTCTGTCATGGTGTCTACCTGCAGTGGTGAGCCTCTGTGGTTTGGATGCTGGCAGACTTGGGAAATTTATAGATGACCTCTCAGGTTTCCACAGCTGGCAGACTGTCCGTGTACTCTTTGGTGGCGTTGCCTTAGGAACCGCCCCTATGGGAGGAGTTAGAAACGACATGAGAACAGAAGACTAAAGCAGCTATCAGAGGTTAATCAATTACATGAAACAATATAGTCTTTAACCTGAGGAGAGGAGACATCAATCTATATAGTCTTTACCCTGAGGAGAGGAGACATCAATCTATATAGTCTTTACCTGAGGACACATCATCTATAAGTCCTTTACCCGAGGAGACGAAGACATCAATCTAATATAGTCTTTAACCCTGAGGACACATTCAATGTATATAGTCTTTACCCTGAGGAGGGACACATTCAATCTAATAGTCTTTTTACCCTGAGGAGACATCAATTATATAGTCTTTAACCCTAGGAGACATCAATCTATATAGTCTTTACCCTGAGGAGACATCAATCATATAGTCTTTACCCTGAGGAGACATCAATCTATATAGTCCTTTACCCTGAGTGAGGAAGGAGACGATCAAATCTATATAGTCTTTACCCCGAGGAGAGGAGACATCAATCTATTAGTCTTTTACCCTGAGGAGAGGAGACATCAATCTATATAGTCTTACCCTGAGGAGAGGAGACATCAATCTATATAGTCTTTACCTGAGGAGAGGAGACATCAATCTATACTAGTCTTTACCCTGAGGAGAAGGAGACATCAATTATATAGTACTTTACCTCGCTGAGGAGAGGAGACATCATCTATATAGTCTTTACCCTGAGGCGACTCAATCTATATAGTCTTACCTGAGGAGACATCAATCTATATAGTCTTTACCCTGAGGAGACATTAATCTAATACTAGTCTTTAACCCTGAGGAGAGGAAGACATCAATCTATATAGTCTTTACCTGCCTGGAGGAAAAGGAAAAAAAAAGCATCAATCTATATGTCTTTTACCTGAGGAGACATCAAATCTATATGTAGTCTTTACCCTGAGGAGAGGAGACAATCTATATAGTCTTACCTGAGGAGACATCAATCTATATAGTCCTTTTTAACCCGAAAGACACATCAATCTATATAGTCTTTCCTCTGAGGAGACATATCTATATAGTCTTTACCGCTGAGGAGAGGAGACATCAATCTATATAGTTCTTTACCCCTGAGGAGAGGAGACTCAATCTATTAGTCCTTACCGCTGAGGAGAGGAGACATCATCTATATAGTTTTAAACCCTGAGGAGAGGAGACCTAATCTATATAGTCTTCCTGAGAGAAGGAGACAGTCAATCTATATAGTCCTTACCTTTACCCCTGGGAGACATCATCTATATAGTCTTTAACCCTGAGGAGACTCAATCTATATAGTCTTGCCCTGAGGAGACATCAATCTATATAGTCTTACCCTGAGGAGACATCAATCTATATAGTCTTTACCCTGAGGAGGAACCATAGATCCTATTAGTCTTTAGCTGAGGAGAGGAGAACATCAATCTATATAGTTCTTTACTCTCTGAGGAGAGGACATCAATCTATATAGTCTTTACCCGAGGAGACATCAATCTATATAGTCTTTACCCCCCTGAGGAGAGGAGAACATCAATTCTATATATCCTTTAACCCTGAGGAGACATCAATCTATATAGTCTTTACACTGAGGAGAGGAGACAATCAATCTATATAGTCTTTCCCCTGAGGAGAGGCCAACATCAAATCTACTAGTCTTACCCTGAGGAGACATCAATCTACTATAGTCTTTACCCTGAGGAGACATCAATCTATATAGTCTTTCCCATGAGGAGACATCAATCTATATGTCTTACCCTGAGGAGAGGGACACATCAATCTATATAGTCTTTACCCTGAGGAGAGGCGACATCATCTATATAGTCCTTTACCCTGAGGAGAGGGAGAACATCAATCCTATATAAGTCTTCACCCTGAGGAGACATCAATCTATATAGTCTTTACCCTGAGGAGACATCAAATCTATAATAGTCTTTCTGAGGGGAGGGAGACATCAATCTATATAGGTGCTTTCCCTGAGGAGAGGCAACATCAATTATATAGTCTTACCGAGGTAAGTAGGAGACATCAATCTATATGTCCTTTACCCTGAGGAGACATCAACTATATAGTCTTTACCTGGCGACACATCATCTAGTATCTTTACTCCTGTAGGAGAGGAAGCATCAATCTAATATGTCTTTACGGCTGAGGAGAGGGAGACATCAATTCTATATAGCTCTTTACCTGAGGAGAGGCGACATCATCTATATAGTCTTACCACACTGAGGGAGAGGAGACATCAATCTATATGTCCCTTTACCTGAGGAGACATCAATCTATATAGTCTTTACCTCTGAGGAGACATCAATACTAATATAGTCTTTACCCTTGAGGAGAGGAGACATCAATCTATATAGTCTTTACCTCTGAGAGAGAGGTAGACATCAATCTATATAGTCCTTACCCTGAGGAGAGGAGAAATCAATCTATATAGCTTTACCTGAGGAGAGGGAGACATCAATCCTAATATAGTCTTTTACCGCTGAGGAGAGGAGACATCAATCTATATCGTCTTTACCCTGAGGGAGGAGAACCATCAAATCTATATAGTCTTTACCCTGAGGAGAACACATCGATCTATATAGTCCTTTACCCTGAGGAGAGGAGACAATCATCTATATAGTTTACCCTGAGGAGAGGAGACCATCAATCTATATAGTCTTTACCCTGAGGAGGGAGACATCAATCTATATATCTTTACCTCCTGAGGAGACATCAATCTATATAGTCTTTACCCTGAGCGAGACATCAATCTAATAGTCTTTTACCCTGAGGAGACATCAATTATATAGTCTTTACCCTGAGGAGAGGAGACATCAATCTATACTAGCTTTACCGCTGAGGAGAGGAGACATCATATACTATATAGTCTTTACCTGAGGAGACCCAATCTATATAGTCTTTACCTGAGGAGACATCAATCTATATAGTCTTTACCGCTGAGGAGAGAGAAATCAATTCTATATAGTCTTTACCCTGCGGGAGACATCCTCTATATAGTCTTTACCCCTGGAGGAGAGGAAGACATCAACGTTATGTCCCTTTGTCTCCCTTCCTTCCCCAGTCTTGTCCTCGCCTTCCTTTCCCCCCGTCTTGTCTCTCCCTCCTCCCCAGTCTCTCCTTCCTCCCCAGTCTCTCTTCTTCAGTCTCTCCTTCCCTCCCCCGTTTCTCCTTCCTCCCCAGTCTCTCCTTCCTCCCCAGTCTCTCTTCTCGCAGTCTCTCTTCCTCCCCAGCTCTGCTCCCTCCCCACCCCCTCCAACTTCTCACCGGGGTCTGACAGCATGGCACGTAGATGCGAGGCCAGCGGCCAATGACGGCCAGGGGGGGGGAAGTTAAACAGCGAATCCGTTGATCACGGAGTACCACAAGCTCTTGTTTGGCAGCCAGCATCACAGATTGACCAAAAGTCAGCGTAGAGGACCAACAACCCAGGTCACCACACCACAGACATACCACACAGCCGTCCTGGATGATGCCACAGGCCGTCCTGGTCAGCCGGGGGAACACAGAGGACGCAGCCCCAGCCTCAGGGTATCGTCAGCTGACCAGCAGGGGTTGGTGCGCTCTGTGTCACGCTCCGGTGGCCTGAGACTGCATCCTGCCCTGGAACGGAGGGGGAGGACAGAGATGGAGAGACGGGGGGGAGGAGGGGAAAGGAGAGAGATGGAGAGACAAGACGGGGGGGAAGGAGGGGGAGGACGAGATGGATGAGACAAGAACGGAGGGGAAGAAGGCGGGAGGACAGAGATGGAGAGACAAGACGGAGGGGAAGGAGGGGAGGAAGAGATGGAGAGACAAGACGGGGGGAGGAGGGGGGAGGACAGAGATGGAGAGACAAGACGGAGGGAAGGAGGGGGAAGGACGAGATGGAGAGACAAGACGGAGGGAAGGAGGGGGAAGGACACGAGATGGATGAGACAAGACGGGGGGAAGGAGGGGGATGG
>NW_019946770.1:0-6319 GCF_002910315.2 Salvelinus sp. IW2-2015
CCCCCTTACACCCTAACCCCTACACCCTAAACCCTAACCCCCCTACACCCTAACCCCTACACCCTAACCCCTACACCCTAACCACTCTACACCCGAACCCCCTACACCCTACCCTAACCCCCCTAACCCCTAAACCCCCCTACACCCTAACCCTAACCCCCCTTACACCCTAACCCCTAACCCCCCTACACCCTAACCCCTAACCCCCTACCACCCTAACCCTAACCCCCTACACCCTAACCCCCCTACACCCTAACCCCTACACCCTAACCCTAACCCCCCTACACCCCTCAACCCCTAACCCCCCCTACACCCTAAACCCCTAACCCCCCTACACCCCTAACCCCCTACACCCTAACCCCCTACACCCTAACCCCTACCACCCTAACCTCTACCTGACTGACGAGGCCCAGTCACTGAAGACGAGATGGACGTACTCAAGTAGGAACTACACCCTAACCCCTACACCCTAACCCCTACCCTAACCCCTACACCCTAACCCTACACCCTACCCCTACAACCCTAACCACTCTACACCCTAACCACCCCCTACAACCCCTAACCTACACCCTAACCCCTAACCCTGGCTGACGAGGCCCAGTCACTGAAGGGACTTGATGAACGTACTCACACAACTGTGTCTCCTTTTTCATGGTTGAGGGTCAATCCCAATTTGTAATTTCCAGGTTTTCATTTGCGAACTGACCCAACCATGGCGGGCGCCTAACACTCAAGAGGTAACCCAGCTAGCATGTCGAGGTCGGACTAGTGGCTGCCCGTCGACATAGTTGGCAGCCACTGATGACACGTACACTACCCTAAGCTTGTGTACGTGTCCCAGCAGACACTCGTCGGACAAGGTGTCCAAGCTTGAGGTCATGGTGGTATGTATAAGAAGAAGCTGGAAGACCTGGGAGATCTGAGGAGACAGGTGAGCTGTTTTTGGGAGGGGGAGGAAATACACCATCTACATGCAGAACACTGTCAGTCTGGAGGCAGGAAAAAGTACGCAAGGCCAACCACCATGAGAGGACAGCTGGGAGTCCTACAAGAGACAGGTATTGCGATAGAGACTGCACACCACTACCACACCACTGAGAGGACAGCTGGAGTTCGCTACAAGAGGACAGGTGTGGATCCGCGAGACTGAACCACCGCCACACACCAAACGACAAAACACACAGAGAGACAGTTTAACAGATGTCCTCGTTGTCCCCAGGATGGTAGAGCTGCAGAACAAGCCTGTCTGAGGAGTCTAAAAGAGCAGACAAGATGGAGTTTGAATACCAAGAGACTCAAGGAGAAGGTGGACTCTCCCCCTCCCCCCTATGCAGAAAGAAGGAGGTAGGTGCTTAACCAATGGTTCATTCACTTTACCAGACTGTACTACAGTACCTACTATAGTTACAGTACTGTACTGCATACTACTATAGTTTTATAGTACTGTACTGCCAGCACTACTATAGTTGACAGGACATGTTACTGCAGTACTACATAGTTTACAGTACTGTACTGCAGTACTACCTATAGTGTTACACTACTGCTACTACTATAGTTTAACAGTAACTGTACGCAGTACTATATAGTTTTACAGTACTGTACTACATACTACTATAGTTTACAAACTACTGCTACTACTATAAGTTTTACAGTACTGTACTGCCAGTTACCTAACTATAGTTTATAGTACTGACTACAGTTACTGCTATAGTTTACAGTACTGTACTACAGTACTGCTATAGTTTATAGTGACTGTTACTACAGTTACTGCTATAGTTTACAGTGCTGTACTACAAGTACTACTATAAGTTTTACGTACTGTAAAACTGCAGTACTACTATAGTTTATAGTACTGTACTAAAACAGTATGCTTATAGTTTACAGTACTGCTTACTACAGTACTGCAATAGGTTTATTGTACTGACTACAGTACTTGCTATAGTTTATAGTACTGCTACTACAGACTGCTATAGTTACAGTACTGACTACAGATCACTATAGTGTATCAACTCTGTACTGCAGTACTACTATATGTTTACTAAGTTTACCATGTACTACTATAGTTTACAGACTGTACTGCAGATACCTTGTTTACAAGGTACTGCTTACTACTATAGTTACACTACTGTATACTATACAGTATTACTAGTACTTACTGTCCAGTATACATACTATAGTATTACATACTGTACTACAGTACTACTATAGTTTACACTACGACTGTACTACTTAGTTAAGTACGACTGGTACTACTATAGTTAATACTGTACTACATACTCCAAGTTACGTACTAAATATGCTATTCGATAAACTGTCATACCGATGCAGTACCAGTACCTACTACTATAGTTTACAGTACTTGTACTGGCCATACTACTATGAGTTTTATAGTTACGTACTACAGTACTGCGTGTTAAAGTATGTACTACAGCTTACATACCTGCTCTACAGTACTGCTATAGTTTATAGTATCTTACTACAGTACTGCATATAGTACGCTGTATCAGTCGCATGTTACAGTACGTACTACTATAGTTTACAGTACTTACTAGCATACTACTATAGTTTACAGTTACGTATACTTAGTTCTACAGTTATACAGACTGCATGTTTACAACTCCCTACGTATTAGGTAGTACGGACTACAACTATATTTACTAGTACTACTGACTGACTACCTAGTTTACATAGTACTACATACTACTATAGTATCAGTTACTGTACTACTATAAGTTACAGTCTTACACAAGACCTACATGTTAAACTGGACTACCAGTAGCTACTTAGTTTACAACTACTAGTACTTACTATAGTTTACAAGAAACTCGTACATCTATAGATTACAAGTACTGTATACAGTTACAACGTAACATAGCTATAGTTTAGTAATGTATCTACTGACTGCTATAGTTAACAGTGCTCTACTACGAAGTACTTTACTATAGTAATATACTTACTCCATACGTACACAGTAAACATAGAACTAGTCAGGTAGGTCTACAGTAGCTAGTCATTACTGTCTACGACTGCTAGCTTACAGATTCACTACTATAGTTTACTCATACCTGTTAAGCTGCACTATAGTTAGTATTACTACTGATAGTTTACAGTACTGTTCTACTTGTTACAGACTGTAACTACAGCTTTATAGTACGTACTAAGTACGACTATTCACGATGTTACGTTACTAGTATACTATATAGTTACAACTGTACGATACAGTTACTACTTATATTTACCGTACTGTAATAACTACTATAGTGTACACGTACTTATAGTACTACATAGTTTACATACTGTCTAACATAACTATAGTTTACTGTACTACATTGTACTACTATCGTTTACAGTACTGTACATATTTACAGTTACTACTACAAGTTACATACGTTACTCACTAGTTACTGCTACTACAGACTACATAGTTACGTACATACTACACGTTACAGTACCGTACTACAGTACTACTATAGTTACAGTACTTACTACAGTACTAACTATAGTTTACTAGCTACTTGACTCACGTACTAACTAAGTATTATAGTACATGCTAATAACTAACTATAGTAAGTCTTACTACAGTGACTAGTTATTACGTAACAGTACTTACTTATAGTTTACAGTACTGTACTACCAATATTATATATATACTGTACTACTAATATAGTTCATAGTACTTAACAAGCTATATTTACATTATTTACGCTAATTACCAGTACTGTACTACATGTACTACTATAGTTATATACTGTACGACAGTACTACTATAGTTTCAGTACTATACAGTACTACTATAGTTTACAGTACTGTACTACTATAGTTTTATACTGTTACTACAGTACTGACTAGTAGTTTACAGTAATTGTTACTCTATAGTTACTACGTACTACATACTTACTATAGTTTATAGTACTGTACTACAGTACTACTATGTTTACAGTACGTACTACCATACTACTATAGTTTACATACTGTACACTAATAGTGTATAGTACATGCTACTACATATACTATTAGTTACATACGGTACTACGTACTGCATATTATGTTTAAGTACTGTACTACTATTAGTTTACCAGTTACTGTACTACTGTACTGCTATAGTTTACAGAACAAATCAGATCTTTCATCTTTCCTATTGTCAACAGTCATCTTGATAACGGAAGTAGACATAAAACAGGAAGCAACCGTCACAACAGCATCTCACTTCCCCCTCTCCCTTCTCTTCTCCCCTCTTTTCTCTCCTCTCTTTCTCCCCCTCTCTCCTCCTCTCTCCATCTCTTTCTCTCTCCCCTCTTCTTTCTCTCTCCCTCTCTTTCTCTCTCCCCTCTCTCCTTCTCTTTTCTTCTCTTCCCCTCTCTCTCTCTCTCTACCTCTCTTCTCTCTCGCCCTCTCTCTCTCTCCTCCCCTCCCCTCTCTCTCCCATTCTCTTTCTCTTCTCCTCTCCTCTCTCCCCCATCTCTCTCTCTTCTCTCCTTTTCTACCGCCTCCAGCGCTATGAGGTCAGAGAGAGACTCCCTAAAGGGCCTTGAGGAGCGCGTTTGTTGAGGCTTTCAGGAAGACAACTGTTCGACAGCGGTAACAGTCACAGACACCTCTGCTCTCCATCGTTGATCTGTTGATCCCTCAAGTGTCTCCCCTGTTGTCAGAAAAGACCTGCTACAGTATGTTACTGAAAGCATGTAACAGGGTTAGGGCTGTGCTACTCGTAGGGTGTATAGCTGCTCGGAGGGCTGTTGCTACTCGCAGGCGCTGTTGCTACTCGTAGGGCTGTTGGCTACGCGTAGGGCTGTTGCTGCCTCGTAGCGCTGTTGCTGCTCGTAGGCTGTTGCTACTCGTAGGCTGTTGCTACTCGTAGGGGCTGTTGCTGCTCGTAGGGGCTGTTGCTGCTCGTAGGGGCTGTTGCTACTCGTAGGGGCTGTTGCTACTCGTAGGGGCTGTTGCTACTCGTAGGGCTGTTGCTGCTCGTAGGGCTGTTGCTGCTCGTAGGGCTGTTGCTGCTCGTAGGGGCTGTTGCTACTCGTAGCAGTGACGTTTTTGGCGTAGTTAGTTCTTGTTCATGTCCCTACAGGGCCTCTAGTCTAAGTAATCAGTGATTGTGTCTAACATAACGTCTTTGTGTTTCTCCAGGCATGGTTCCACTCGGCAGTAACGAGGGCTCTGATTCGCTGGCTGCAGAGATCGTCACCCCAGAGATCCGGTATGATTTGTTGAGCCCCCAGACTAAATCCTGCATATTACATTCACCCATAATGCAGCTCACACAATGTTTACCTTCATCCAACAGGCTCTTTTGTGCTTCGAGGAATGTTGAAATCTAGCGTTTTTCTGTTGTGTTTAACTACCCCCCCCAGTCCTCACGCTGATGTGTTATCTGTTGTCATACTTCCGAAACATTTCGAAGATTAGTACTCTGTATCCGTTTCCGTTAGATACCCATATGTTTATAAATCCTTCTCGAGGCTCGTTAACTTTGTGACCACTTCAAAGAAATACGCTAAACCAATTAGACCGTTCTCTTCTTCTCTGGCCGTTTCCCCTCTGGCCGTTTCCCCTCTGGCCGTTTCCCCTCTGGTCGGGTTTTACGTTCTCCGCTCTGCTCGACACAGCCAGATACACTACATGATCAAAAGTATGTGGACACCTGCTCGTCCAACATCTCATTCCAAAATCATGCACGTTAATATGGAGTTGGTCCCCTCCCCTTTGCTGGCTATAACAGCCTCCTTTCTTCTGAGAAGGATTTCCACTAGATGTTGGACACATTACTGTGGGGGACTTCCTAGACGTTTCACAATAACAGCACTTACCGTTGACCGGGGAAACTCTAGCAGGGCAGAGATTTGACTTACTGACTTGTTGGAGGAAACTGTGGCATCCTATGATGGTGCCACGTTGAAAAGTCACTGAGCTCGTTCAGTAAGCCATTATGTTTGTCTATGGAGATTGCATGTCGGTGTGCTCGATTTTATACAGCTGTCAGCAACAGGTGCGGCTGAAATAGCGAATTTACTCATTTGAAGGGTGTCCACGTAGTTTTGTATCATGAGTGCTACAATTCATGAAGAATCACAAAGAATTGATCAAGAAGTTTAAGTGAACACTTTATTGGTTTCTGTGCAGCTGGAATCATTAGTCACTTGTGTACCTTCAAGGCTTTTATTTGTGCTCTGTAAGAAGACTGATGAATGGCCTGTCGAGAATGTACTATATATAGACATGATGAATGGCCTGGCAGGGTAATGTACTATATAGACTGATGAGTGGCCTGGCTGGGTAATGTACTATAGACCATGAGTGGCCTGGCAGCGGTAATGTC
>NW_019946770.1:8237-14235 GCF_002910315.2 Salvelinus sp. IW2-2015
ACTGCTCTGTTAGAAGGCTGTGACTGGTCTGGCTGGGTATTACTGCTCTGTAGAAGGCTGCATGACTGGTCTGGCTGGGTATGTTACTGCTCTGTTGAAGGCTCGATGACTGGTCTGGCTGAGGTAATGCTATGCTCTTGTAGAAGGCTGTGATGGTCTGGGCTGGGTAATGTACTGCTCTTGAAAGGGAGGCCTTTGATGAGTGGCCTGGTGGGTAATTGTACTGTCATGTAGTAACTTGATGTCCTGGTCTGGCTTGGTATTGTCTCTTGTAAGAAGAGTGATGATGGTCTGTCGAGTAATGTACTACGTATATAGCTGATGAACTGGCCTGGCATGGTAATGTACTTAGTACTTAGAGCTGATGAGTGGGACCTGGAGCTGATGGTAATGTACTGCCTTGTAGAAGGCTGATGAGTGTTTGGGCCTGGCTCTAGTGGCTGGAAACCACAGCTTAGTGTTAGTGTAGCATAGCTCATTCTAGTGGCTGGAACAAGCTAGCGTTAGTGTAGTCAGTTCTAGTGGCTGGAAACACAGCTAGCATGTAGCGTAGCATAGCTCAGTCGTAGTGCTGGAAACAAGCTAGCGTTAAGCCGTAGCCTAGCTGCAGTCTGAGTAGGCTGAAACACAGCTAGCGTTAGTGTAGTCATAGTTCAGTTCAGTGGCTGGAAAAAGCTAGCCGGTAGATGTAGTATAGCATGCAGTCTAGTGGCTGCGAAACACAGCTAGCGTTAGTGTAGCATAGCTCAGTCTAGTTGCTGGAAACACAGCTAGCGTTAGCGTAGCATGAGCTCAGGATGTAGGCTGGAAAACAAGCTTGCAGTTAGTGTAGACTATAGGCTCAGTCTAAGTGGCTGGGAACCACAGCTAGCGTTAGTGTAGTAAATAGCTCCGTCTAGTGGCCTGGAAACAAGCTCGTTAGTGTAGCATACTCAGTCTAGTGGCTGGAAACACAGCTAGCGTTAGTGTAGCGTAGCTCAGATAAGCTTTTCCACTGTAACTAAATACTCCTAAACCATTCTAACTGTAATTTAGTTGGAAGCCTGTAGCCCAGTGTTATTCTAAGTCGGTGTTGCGGTGGAATTACAGTGGGGTCGCCAAATAAAGCTTTAAAAAAATAATAACTTGCTCGTGTAGATTATTTTATGTAACAATAAACAACATTTTTGAGAAAGATCATTTGAAAAATATAATTTTGATTAAATGTATTTTATTGTTTCTCTTAATTTTGATAATTAATTTTATGTTATTTGTTGACGTCCAAATGGAAAGGTTGTGTCGTTAGATTTGGGGTGGTGGTCGGCAGAAATTCTGGTGGAAAAAATGGTGTCTCCGTTGAAAAGGTTTGAAAAGCACTGCTGTAGCTCCACCCCGGGCAGCCAGCAGACAGCCTCTGGATACTAGTGCTGAGCAAATCAAAATAAAATACTATTTTGGAGGTTGTTTCGGTTGAATTCAATTTAAAAAATGTTTACATTTACATTAAATGCACTATGCATTATGTGGGATGAATTCTGTAACAAAACAGAATAAAACAATGAATAAAAGTCCCATAATGGTAGTGACTGTCCATTACTGCTTATCACTTATTAACCAACATTTATTCACATTACTTTACTTTAATACAATATTTCAGTTGTTGTGTTTATTACATTTGTTTTATTTGATAACTTTATGATTTAATTCCAAGTCATCATCTCATCTCTATAGAGCTGCTGTCTGACAAAAATCACTATTTTAGTAGTTCTTCAAAGTAAATAAGGCATACTTTATGACTGCTGAATACCAACTATCAGTACCTTAGAGCCCTGCCTCCATCTGTTTGCTTAGAATTTTAGGGACAGTAAGGAGACCTGCGTCTTGTGACCGTAGCGTACGTGTAGGTAAGTACGGCAGGACCAAATCGGAGAGATAGGTAGAAGCAAGTCCATGCAATGCTTTGTAGGTTAAAACCTTGAAATCAGCCCTAGCCTTAACAGGAAGCCAGTGTAGAGAGGCTAGCACTGGAATAATATGATCACATTGTTTGGTTCTAGTCAGGATTCTAGCAGCCGTGTTTAGCACTAACTGAAGTTTATTTAGTGCTTTATCCAGGTAGCCGGAAAGTAGAGCATTGCAGTAGTCTAACCTAGAAGTGACAAAAGCATGGATTAGCTTTTCGGCATCATTTCTAGACTAAAAGTTTCTGATTTTCACAATGTTATGAAGATGAGGGGAAAAAGCTGCTCTTCAAATATTTAGTAAACGTTTGTCAAAAGAGAGATCATGGTCCAGAGTAACACAGAGGGCAGTTTTATTTGAGATGACTGTACAACCGTCAAGATTAACTGTCAGATCAAACAGCAGATCTCTTTGTTTCTTGGGACCTAGAATTATCATCTCTGTTTTGTCTGAGTTTATATGTAAAACATTTGCTGCCGTCCACTTCCTTATGTCTGAAACACAGGCTTCCAGGGAAGGCAATTTTGGGGCTTCACCATGTTTTATCAAAATATACAGCTGTGTTTCATCTGCACAACAATGAATGTTGACATTGTGTTTCCGAATGACATCCCCAAGAGGTAAAATATATAGTGAAAACAATAGTGGTCCTAAAACAGATTGATTTGACAGAGGACAAACCATCCACAGAGACAAACTGATATCTTTCCGACAGATAAGATCTAAACCAGGCAGGAACTTGTCCGTGTAGACCAATTAGGGTTCCTAACTATCCTAACTAGACGTGTTATGTCCTAACTAGACGCGTTATGTCCTAACTAGACGCGTTATGTCCTAACTAGACGCGTTATGTCCTAACTAGACGCGTTATGTCCTAACTAGACGCGTTATGTACTAACTAGACGGTTATCCCTAACTAGGACGTGTTATACCCGTTAATAGAACGCTTATACCGCTAAGCTAGACGCGGTTATGTCCTAACTAGAGCGTTATGTCTACTGACGCGTTATGTTCCTAACTAGACGCGTTATGTCCTTTTAACTGAGACGCGTTTATGTCCTAACTAGACGCGTTTTTTTAATTTTTTAATGTTTTTGTTTTGTTTTTTTATGTGTGGTGGGTGTTTGGGGTGGTGTTGTGTGTTGTTGTCCCTACTAGACGCGTTATTGTCCCTAACTAGACGCGTTATACCCTAAACTAGACGCGTTTATGTCCTAACTAACGCTGGGAGGGTGCCTAGACTAGGAGGCGGCGGTTATTTCCGGGGTAACTAGACGTGTTATGTTCGCGGCAACTAGACTGGTTAGTGGTCCTAACTAGACTGTGTATGCCCGTAACTAGGACGGCGGGTATATCCTAACTAGACAATATGGCGCTGTAAAGGTTTGGGGAAAGTTTGTGTAATGCTAAATAAAATCAGGGAGGGAAGAGTGAACTTTAGGTCCTTTGCATTAAATTTTGAGCGGACGTTTGTACAGAAAGATTTCCAGATTACAGGGATCGAAGAGAATGATGCGTACTGTGGTTGTGTGCTCTCGGTCGCGTCTCTCGTCTGTCCCTCGCTTCGTCTTCCCCCTCCTCTGCTCTCCCCTCCTCTCTCCTCGCCTCTGCGTGCGCCCGTCTCTCCTGGGTCGGTCCTCCTCGTTGTCGCCCTTCTGTCCCCTCCTCTCTCTGTCCCGCTCCTCTTGTCCCTCCTCGCGTCTTGCCCCTCCTTTCCTGCCGCTCCTGCTGCCTGCCCTGTCGCGCGTGGCTTTCTCTCTCCTCTCTGGTGCGGCCTACCTCTGTCCCCCCTCGTCCGCTCGCTGGTCCTGCCTCTGCGTGCCTTGTGGTCTGCCTTCCGTCTCCTCGTTCCCGTCCTCCTCTCTGTCCCCGGCCCTCGTTCGTGGTGGCTCCTGTCTCTGCTCTCCTCTCTGTGTCCCCTCCTGTCGCCTCCTCTCTCCGCCCTCGCTTCTTCCCCTCCTGCGCTCTTGTGGCTGTCCCGCTCTGCTTCTCCGGCCGTCCCCCGTCGTCGTCTCTCCTCCCCTCGAGTGCGGCTCACCTGCTCTTTTCTCTAATGATGCGAGTGTGTTCTGTCTTTGTGTAAAATATCCACGCCTATCCATGTAACTTTGCGAGGTGGAATTGAGGTAATGGTAGTACGGGTGCCTAACCATCTGAAAGGGAGACGTGCTAACGTAAGTCATACACAATAGCATTAGGACCATATTCATTCACCTGAAAAACTGATTTAGTCACGTCCCTACATGTTCATCCGTCCGTGTGTTTTGTTCCAGAGAGAAGCTGATCAGACTGCAACATGAGAACAACATGTTGAAGCTGGCCCAGGAGAGTTCTGATAATGAGAAGATCGCTCTGCTGCAGAGTCTGCTGGAGGACGCTAACAGCAGGAAGAACGAACTGGAGACAGAAAACAGGTACACAGACACTCGCTACACACACACTTGTTCTTCTATTCCATTAAAAATCATATTTTCCCTAAGCCTAACCCCAACCTTAAAGGAACATTGTTCTACTTCATATTCATCATGTCCACCTCCACATCAACATATGAGAAAGTTGTGCTTTTATATGTTTAGTAGTAAAACAGATAGAGGAAGATAGGTGTTTACCATGCATGAGAGCACCAGCTGTTCCGGACGACTGTGTGATCACGCTCTCTGTAGCCGATGTGAGTAAGACCTGTAAACAGGTCAACAGTCACAAAGCCGCACTGCGGATTACCAGGACGTGTACTCAGAGCAGTTGGCACGGACCAACTGGCAAGTGTCTTCATTGACATTTTCAAACTCTCCCTGACCGAGTCAGTGCGTACATGTTTCAAACAGACACACCATAGTCCCTGTGGCCAAGAAAGCGAAGGTAACCTGCCTAAATGATTACCGCCCCGTAGCACTCACGTCGGTAGCCATCAAGTGCTTTGAAAGGCTGGTCATGGGGGAGAATTTTCCCTTGTTTTACTGTCCTTATGGGGACATTTGTAGATTGCAGGTCCCAACGCGGATAGAAGAACACAATCCGATTTTCCCTAACCCCTAATCTTAACAATAACCCTAACTTTAACCTGAAAACCTTAACCCTAAAACTAACCCTAGATCCTAATTCTAACCCTAACACGAATTCTAACCTTAACCCTAAACCCCCTAGAAACAGCATTTGACCTTGTGGGGACTAACAAAATGTCCCCAGTTGGTCAAATGTTTGTTCGTTTACTATTCTTGTGGGGACTTCTGGTCTAGGTATAGTTAAACAAACACACACACAAACAAACAAAAACAAATATGGTTGACTGTGTGTGTGTTCCAGACTGGTGAACCAGAGACTGATTGAGGGTCAGAGTCAGGTGGAGGAGCTGCAGAGGAGTCTTCAGGAACAGGACTCCAAAGCAGACGATGTGAGTACCACTAAACTGATCTCAGATCAGATTAACTCCCTGGTCTTAGAACTATCAGAGCGGTTATTAAACCAATGACGGAAGCCACGACATCCTGTCCCCTGCTATGGGGGTTGTTAACTTTAAGAACCCGGTGAGGAGTGTTCGTTGTCGTTGTCACGTCGGGTCATTGTCATTCTCGTACCTGGCTATTTGACAAGCCCAGAAGACCTTTACTGACGTGACGAAATAAATACAACACGCTTCTAATACTAGTCTGTTTCATTGTCCTCATAAGTCAGACGAACTCATATTCTGCCTGGACGTGTTGTCGTTTCTCACTAACATTCTAACACTGTGTTGTGGTGTTTGTGTTGTTGTTGTTGTGTGTGTGTTCTGTTTGTTGTCTTACTCATGTTGTAGCGTTGGGAAGTCATTGGTTGGTTGTCCTGCCAGCCTGTCCTGTTAGGAGGCTAAAGGTCAGGTCATGTGTATAGTGGCTCCGGTCTCTCTCCGGCCGTTACATCGTCAGGAGGAAGGATATGTTTGTGACGATGTTTAACCGCCTGTTGTCCGTCCGTTGTCCTGTCTTTCTCTCCTCACTGCATGACTAACCGAGAAGCACGTAGTGAACGAGAGAGAGAGATCGCAGACGACGAGCAAGCGATTTCACGTTAGCCGTTAGCA
>NW_019946770.1:21664-27753 GCF_002910315.2 Salvelinus sp. IW2-2015
GCAGAGACATGACAATGTTATCCAGGAGTTCATCTGACTCAGGGGAAGTAGATAACAACAGCCCTTTAAGAAAGTGCCTATTCAATCTACAGTGCTGGTGGTCTTGTTGTAAATCAGGGTGCTACTAGTCTCTATAGAATCTTTTGTTTCCTAGCAACACTCTTATCTCATACCACATGAGAAATCAATCTTAACGGCTTAATCTGTACATTCATGGCGTTTTTTATTTTTTTATTTAAGGAAAATACAGTATAACGTCCAGTACTCTTTCATTTTCTCCACGGTAAATCAAAACCTGAAAATCAAAAYGGTAACGTCAAATATGTTGCAGCCTAATTCCAAGCCATCCAGTGTGATGACATGTGATTTATCACAATGTGTCGACATGTGGAATCACCAAAGGGAACGTTCACCAATCCATAGGACCTACATAATGTCAATACTGCTTTACAATGCCCTCTGATGAAATTACTACAACCAATGTTTTGTATTTTTATATTTTTTATTTTTTTTAGTCAATCATTCTGAAGAAGAGAAATGATGCTCACTTGTAAGTAACGTTTTGAACTATTGTGAAACGTTAATGATTTGAATTTTGAAAGTTTGGTCAGACCGATTGTGCCGTTTTCTGACTGTCTGTTGCTGATGTTGTGGTCTCTAAAAGGGAGAAGTTACGGGAAGTGAACGGTGAGCTGCAGAAGAAGAGTGCGTACATCGATGACTTGGAGCCCAAGTACACCGCTAGCTGTAAGTTATTCATTTAGTACTTCTCATTGAACTTGTTCATTTAAAATATATAATAATAATAATAATAAACGATAGTGGAAGAGCAGTAGAACTCTCTAGTAGAAGACCAATAGAACTCTCTAGTAGAAGACCAATAGAACTCTCTAGTAGAAAACCAATAGAACTCTGTAGTAGAAGACCAATAGAACTCTCTAGTAGAAGACCAATAGAACTCTCTAGTAGAAGACCAATAGAACTCTCTAGTAGAAGACCAATAGAACTCTATAGCAGAAGACCAATAGAACTCTCTAGCAGAAGACCAATAGAACTCTCTAGCAGAAGACCAATAGAACTCTGTAGTAGAAGACCAATAGAACTCTCTAGTAGAAGACCAATAGAACTCTAGTTTAGAGTTCTATGTGGTCTTCTACTATAGTTTAGAGTTCTATTGGTCGTCTACTATAGTTTAGAGTTCTATTGCGTCTTCCTACTATAGTTTAGAGTTCTATTGGTTCTTCTCTACAGTTCTATTGGTCTTCTACTATAGTTTAGAGTTCCTATTGGTCTTCTACTATAGTTTAGAGTTCTATTGGTCGTCTACTATAGTTTAGATTCTGATTGGGTCGTCTTACTATAGTTTAGAGTTTCATTGGTCTTCTACTATAGTTTAGAGTTCTATTGGTCTCTACTATAGTTTAGAGTTTCTATTGGTCTTTCTACTATAGTTTAGAGTTCTATTGGCTTCTACTATAGTTAGAGTCTACTTGGTCGTCTTACTATAAGTTTAGATTTCTATTGGTCTTTCTTACTAAGTTTAAGAGTTTCTATTGGTCGTCTTACTATAGTTTAGAGTTCTATTGTGTCTTCTACATAGTTTAGAGTTCTATTGGTCGTCTACTATAGTTTAGATTCTATGGTCGTCTACTATAGTTTAGAGTTTCTATTGGTCGTCTACTACAGAGTTCTATTGGTCTTCTACTATCGTTTTAGAGTTGTATTTGGTCTTCTACTATAGTTTAGAGTTGTATTGGTCTTCTTACTATAGTTTAGAGTTCTATTGGTCTTCTCTTCTACTATTAGTTTAGGTTCTATTGGTCTTCTACTTATTAGTTTAGAGTTTCTATTGGTCTTCTTACTACAGAGTCTATTGGTCGGTCTACTATGTTTAGAGTTCTATTGGCTTATACTAAGTTTAAGAGTTTCTATTGGTCGTTCTACTAAAGGTTCTATTGGTCTTCTACTATAGTTAGAGTTCTTTGGGTCTTCTACTATAGTTTAGAGTTGTATTGGTCTTCTACTATAGTTTAGAGTTGTATTGGTCTTCTACTAAACAGGTGCTTATTGGTCGTCTACTAAAGAGTCTATTGGGTCTTCTACTATAGTTTAGAGTTTCTTATTGGTCGGGTCTACATAGTTTAGATTCGATTTGGTCGTCTTACTACAGGTTCTATTGGTCTTCTTACTTATAGTTCCTAGAGTTGTGTATTGGTCTTCTACTATAGTTTAAGAGTTCTATGGGTCTCACTTAGTTAGAGTTCTATTGGTCGCTCTACTATAGTTTAGAGTTCTATTGGTCGTCTACTATATTAAGAGTTCTATTGCGTCTTCTACTATAGTTTAGCAGTGTTTGGTCGTCTACTATAGTTTAGAGTTTCTATTGGTCGGATCTTACTAAGTTTATGAGTTCTATTTGGTCTTTCTTTACTATAGTTTGAGTTTCTATTGGTCTTCACTATAGTTAGAGTTGTATTGGTCTTCTACCTATAGTTTAAGAGTTGTATTGGTCTTCTTAGCTATAGTTTAGAGTTCTATTTGGTCTTCTACTATGTTTAGAGTTGTATTTTGGTCGTTCTACTATAGTTTAGAGTTCTATTGGCGTCTACTATTAGTTTAGAGTTCTATGGTCTTTCGACTATAGTTTAGAGTTGTATTGGTCGTTCTACATATAGTGTTAGAGTTCTATTGGTCGTCTACTATAGTTTAGAGTTCTATTGGTCTTCTATGACAGAGTTCATTGGTCTTCTACTATAGTTAGAGTTCTACTTTGTCGTCTTACATATAGTTAGATTCTATTGGTTCTTCTACTTACAGATCTATTGGTCTTCAACTATAGTTTAGAGTTCTATTGGTCTTTCTACTATAGTTTAGAGTTCTATTGTCTTCTTACTATAGTTTAGAGTTTCTAAATTGGTTCGGTCTACTATAGTTTTAGATTCTATTGGTCTTCTACTATAGTTTAGAGTTCTATTGGTCTCTACTATCGTTTAGAAGTTGTATGTCTTCTACTAAAGAGTTCTATTTCGGTCTTCTACTATATTAGAGTTCTATTGGTCTTCTACTACAGTTTAGAGTTCTTATTGGTCTTCTACTATAGTTTAGAGTTCTATTGGGTCTTCTACTTACAGAGTTTCTTTGTCGTCTACTATAGTTTAAGTTCTATTGCGTCTTCTACTTTGTTTAGAAGTTCTATTGGTCTTCTACTATAGTTTAGAGTTCTATTGGTCTTCATACTTATGTTTAGAGGTTTCTATGTCGTCTACTATAGTTTAGAGTTCTATGGTTTCTACTATTAGTTTGAGTTCTATTGGTCTTCTACTATCGTTTAGAGTTCTATTGAGGTCTTCTTACTAAAGAGTTCTATTGGTCTTCTACATAGTTTAGAGTTCTATGGTCTTCTACTAAAGATTCTATTGGTCTTCTACTATCGTGTAGAGTTGTTATGCGTCTTCTTACTAAAGAGTTTCTATTTGGTCTCTCTACTATAGTTTAGAGTTGTATTTGCGCTTCTACTAAAGAGTTCTATTGGTCTTCTTACTATAGTTTAGATTCTATTGGTCTTCTACTACGAGTTCTATTGGGTTCTTCTACTATAGTTTAGAGTTCTATTGGTTTCTTACTATAGTTAGGAGTTCTATTGTTGGTCTTCTACTATAGTTTACGAGTTCTATTGGTCTTCTACTATAGTTTAGATTTCTATTGGTCTTTCTACTATATTTAGAGTTCTAATTGGTCTTCTCTATAGTTTAGAGTTCTATGGTCGTCTACGTAGTTTAGATCTATTTGGTTCTTCTACTATAGTTTTAGAGTTCTATTGCGTCTTCTACTATAGTTCTAGAATTCTATGGTTTCTTACTATAGTGTAGAGTTCTATTGGTCTCTACTATAGTTTAGAGTTCTATTGGTCTTCTACTATAGTTTAGAGTCTATTGGTCTTCTACTATAGTTTATAGTTCTATTGGTTCTTCTACTTAAGTTTTAGAGTTTCTAATTGTTCTTATACTATGTTAGAGTTCTATTGGTCGTCTGACTATAGTTTAGAGTTCTATTGGTCTTCTACCGTTTAGGTTCTATCTGGCGGTCTACGAATATTTAGAGTCTATTGGTTCTTCTACTATAGTTTAGAGTTCTTATTGGTCTTCTACTTATTAGTTAGAGTTCTATTTGGTCGTCTACTATAGTTTTAGAGTTCTATTGGTCTTCTACTATAGTTTAAGAGTGCTATTGGTCTTCTACTATAGTTTAGAGTTCTATTGGTCGTCTACTTAGATTAGAGTTCTATTGTCTTCTACTATAGTTTAGAGTTCTATTGGTCTTCTACTATAGTTTAGAGTTCTATTGGTCTTGTCTACTATTAGTTTGAGTTCTATTGGTCTTCTACTATAGGTTAGATCTATTGGTTCTTCTTACTAAGTTTAGGTTATTGGTCTTCTTACGAAAGATTCTATTGGTCTTCATACTGATAGTTTAGAGTGTTCATGTGGTCTGTCTACTAAAGAGTTCTATTTGGTCTTCTACTATAGTTTTAGAGTTCTATGAGTTCGTCTCTACTATAGTTTAGAGGTTCTATTGGTCTTTCTAACTATAGTTTAGAGTTCTATTGGTCTTCTACTTATAGTGTTAGAGTTCTATTGGTTCTTCTACTATAGTTTAGAGTTCTATTGGTCTCTACTTATAGTTTAGATTCTATTGGTCTTCTACTAACAGAGTTCTATTTGGTCTTCTACTATGTTTAGAGTTCTATTGGTCGTCTACTATAGTTTAGAGGTTCTATGGTTCTTCTACTACAGAGTTCTATTTGGTTCTTCTATAGTTTAGAGTGTATTGGTCTTCTACTATAGTTTAGAGTTCTATTGCGTCTTCTACTATAGTTTAGAGTTCTATTGCGTCTTCTACTAGTTAGAGTTCTATTGGGTCTTCTACTATAGTTATAGAGTTCTATTGGTCGTTACTATAGTTTAGAGTTCTATTGTCTTCTATAAAGAGTTTCTAGTGGTCGTCTACTATAGTTATAGAAGTTCTATTGGTCTCTGACTATAGTTAGAGTTCTATTGGTCTTCTACTATAGTTTAGAGTTCTATGGTCTTCTACTATAGTTTGAGAAGTTCTATTGGTCCTTCTACTATAGTTTAGAGTTCTATGGTCGTTCTTACGGAAAGAGTTCTATTGGTCCGTTTACTATAGTTTAGAGTTCGTATTGGTCTTCTACTATTAAGTTTAGAGTTCTATTGCGTCTCTTCTACTATAGTTTAGAGTTTCTATTGGTTCGTCTACTATAGTTGTAGAGTTCTATGGTCTTCTACTAAAGAGTCTATTGGTCGTCTACTTATAGTTTAGAGTTCTATTGGTCTTCTACTATAGTTTAAGGAGTTCTATTTGGTCTTTCTACTATAGTTTAGAGTCTCTATGGTCTTTCTACCTATACGTTAGAGTTCTATTGGTCTTCTACTACAAGTTCTATTGGTCTTACTATAGTTTGAGTTCTATTTGGTCTTCTTACTATATTTAGAGTTCTATTGGTCTTCTCTACAGAGTTCTATGGTTCTTTCTACTATACGTTTATAGTTCTAATTGGTCGTCTACTATAGTTTAGAGTTCTATTGGTCGTCCTACTATAGTTTAGAGTTTCTATTGGTCTTCTACTATAGTTAGAGTTGTATTGGTCTTCTTACTATAGTTTAGAGTTCTATGGTCTTCTACATTAGTTTAGTTCTATTGTCTTCTTTACTATAGTTTAGAGTTCTATTGGTCTTCTACTATAGTTAGGGAGTTCTATTGGTCTTCTACTATAGTTAGAGTTGTATTGGTCTCTACTATAGTTTGAGTTCTATTGGTCTTCTGACTATAGTTTAGAGTTGTATTGGTCTTCTACTATAGTTTAGAGTTCTAATGGTCTTCTACTATAGTTTAGATTCTATTGGTCTTCTTACTATAGTTTAGAGTTCTATTTGCGTCTTCTACTATAGTTTAGAGTTGTATTGGTCGTCACTATAGTTAGAGTTCTATTGGTCTTCTACTATAGTTTAGAGTTTCTATTGAGTCTTCTACTATAGTTTAGAGTTCTATTGGTCATCTACTTATAGGTT
>NW_019946771.1:0-20173 GCF_002910315.2 Salvelinus sp. IW2-2015
TTACGATTTCGACTCAGGACCAGGTGAAAATAGCCCAGAGCCAGCCAGAGAGCCTGAAGAGGGTCAATATGACTTAGGATTTTCTACTGGCCACCAAATGAAGGTATAATACACTCACCCCTTTCAAAGATAAACTATAATGCCACGTGCACAGATATGTGGCGGGTGTTACACTACAATTCTTTACAAACCACCATCAACAGACGGGAGTGGATCTGGACCCAATATGCCACTTTTGTTGGATCAGAATTGGGTTGAAAGCGTGTTGCCAATCCGCGGCGTCCTTTATTCCCAGGAAGTTGTCTAAAAGGGACTTGAAATTCTGCTTCGTTGGCCTAACTTGTTTTTTGGCGAGGCATCGGTTTCCGAACACTCAGCCATTCTCACCGTCATCTTATAGCGAGTTGCGTCCATCTTTGATCAATTCGTTACTTTGAGACGAACATCCGTCGCATCTCTACAGTTATTTGAAACATTTATCCGTTCCTTTGGCTTTTGAATGCCGGGAATCATAATTTTCAGCTTGAAACTGAATGAGGCTAGCTAGCACATTCGAGATCATGTGCACCCTATCATTGGTTTCGGCATACAGGTGAACCTTAGTGTATTCTTATCTGAACCCTGGCGATGCTGCATAGGTGTAACGTCGCGGTGGCCCAGAAAGATGGCAGAATACTTCTGCTCATACACGTGAGAGCGCTGGCATATGAACTGCGAGTGCCAGTGATCACACACGAGGATGCACATATATAAAGCACCAGATATGCAGTAACCTCAGATATTTCACCGGACGCTCATAAATGTGAAACAGCTAGTTATTGGAGCTGCGCATAAATGTCAGCGATCACTAAGCTAACCCTAATAGAGGTGAATGCCGTCAATACCCATAGAGTCCCTCCAGAAGAAGGCCCGGGCTAAGTGACCTGAAGTGGTTCAGCCTGAGGCGTAGAAGATGGAACGCAAGTACTGGATTTGGCAGCACGCATGCGACAGCCGCTCACGCAACACACTATTTACTTCCTCCATCATCGTGTGATAAACAGTTGTGCAACAATTGTGATTCTGTGCCACATCACTATGTTAATGCTCGTTGCCCAAACATCTATAGGGGAATATGGTTACTTGCTTGTCACCATGTCAGCAGGTGTTTGTCCCCCGCATGCGTAGACAACACTATTATGTCGAGTAAGCTGCGAAGTGACGTATGGGATACCAAGTGTCGCTAGACTCACAGTTCTGGCAATTGGTAGGATCTCGCCGCTAGAATCGTGACTACATTCATCGAGCTGCCTCTCCGCCCATCACGGGGACCTGTGCCTTACGACTTGTTGATAATGCCTTGCGAGCGTGACTTTCCCCTCCCAGGGCTCTCATGTTGTTCCACAAAGTCTTTGAAAGACGGTCTTCTGTAGGTTCTATATACTCATGTTACTGGGTGAGATTCGTAAGTGGAGCGCGAGAGAGTCTGTTGGTCATGCATGGGATTCTAGTATAGGTAACTCCACAATTCCTAGATAGTGGCAACATTATTTACACTCCACTATCTAAAAACGAGTGATAGAGATCAGTTTCCCCTTTTGAATTTCTAGCACACAAACAGCAGTGATCAGAAAATACGTTACTGTTTGTGATCTTGTACACTCTTAATGGAGTGAACGTTAGGTCTGTCTAATACCTAACCAACTTTAGCTTCTCTCGCACTCTCCTCTGCTCCTCATCACCTCCCCTCTCCTCCGAATTATGCTGTCTCTCTCCAACTCCACGTCACCTCCTTTCTCCCTCAGACTTCTCCCATATGCTTGCGTTCACTCCTCCCTCGCTTTGTTTTGCTTGTTATGCTCACGTCTTGAAGAGTCTCAATCTTCTTCATCACTCACGCTTTCATCTTTCCGTCCTTGTAGAACAGTTAGTATCCCAGTTTGTTTCTTATTTTTGCCTTTCCTCCGGTCGTTGAGCTCTCGTTCCCACGAAGTTTGAGACCCCTACTCCTCCTCCTACTCACATCTCTGTGATTCCCCACATCCAACTGTACCAGCATCATCACTTCATCCCGTCATCGATGTCGCTGCTTCAGTTTAGAAAGGCTGTATTACTTGTGTTACTGTTTGAGGTGTGAACCTAGGTCTGCTATGCGTTTTCACACCACGTCCCTGTCTGACTTTCTCCAGTAAGCAGTTGCTCTTCCTGCGGCTTGTGCCTGGGTCCCAGATTTTCCCGTGGAACCCGAACAGCCCAGCATAACCGGGGTTGCCTCATATGTCGATCGCGGATCACGATCTGCGCTACGTGCGACCCCGCAACCGGCACGACTACGAGGAGAGAAACATTGTCGAGAGACCACCACACTTCTCCAGAAAGAGACACAGTCGACCGAGAGAAGAGTACACCACTACCGGCACAGTAGACCATCCAGAGAGAGAGAACAAAAGAGGTTCGCCCACTCGAGTGACCGAGAGAGAGAGGGAGAGGAGCACACACCAGTGGACAGGAGAGAGAGGAGACAACCCTAAATGGCAACAGATCTATTTTCTTCTTTTCTCTTTTTTTCCTCCGACCACTTTTCCACCCACACCTTTTATTTTGTTTTAATTCTTTCAATTCGTCTCTCCTCTTTCCTACCAAACTTCTTTACTGCTATCTCAAAACCTCATTCTCCCCTCCTCTCTTCCTCCTCTCCAAACTCTTTCTTCTCCTCCTCTCCCTTAACGTTTGTCTTAAACTTCTCTTAAACTGTTGGTAACTGTACAAAAATAATACAATTTCCACTGGTGTAACTCCTGTATCTCACCTCTCGCTATCTGGGTTAATGTAAAATCATGTTACCAATTCATCATGATGGTTCCTGTCCAGCCTTTTTATCATCACATCATCTCCACACCTCCAGAGAGTAGGAGAGATGATCAGTTAAGGTGACCCTACGATCACGGGCTGTGGACTTCATCAAGGGTTCATTTGATTAAAGTACTTTGCATACATTGTTTTGTCTGTTTTTACCATGTTTAGTGTGAGCTTTTTGGTATCGTAATATATTTTGTTTCTGCTTGAGCTTGCCATGGGAATGATATTCTTGTGCTGGAGCCTCTTGTATATAACCTACCAGGTTGATTAATCAATAATTGATCAATAAATCACACCTTAGAGTGTTCATTGTTGACTGCTTTTGGGGTGTCCAGGTAGGCTAGTGGTTAGAGCCATGGCCAGTACAACCGAAAGGTGCTAGATTGAATCCTGAGGTGACAAGGTAAAAATATGGTCGTTCTGCCCCTGAAACAAGCGCAGTTAAACCCACTGTTCCTAGGCTGTCATTGTAAATAAGAATTTGTTGCTTAACTGATTGCCTAGTTAACATAAAGGTATATAAAAAAAAAAAATGTCCCGCTGTAATCGTCTCCCCCCCCTGTCCTGGTACTCTCTCCCCCCCTGTCCCTGGTATCTCTCCCCCCCACCCTGTCCCTGGTATCTCTCTCCCCCCCTGTCCCTGGTATTCTCTCTCCCCCCCTGTCCTGGTCATTATCCCTCACATCTCCCCCCCCCTTCCCTGGTATCTCTCCCCCCTTCCCTACTCTGCCTCCCTCTAGGTCCCTGGTAATCTCTCCGCCCCCCCTGTCCCTTGTGTATCTCTGCTTCCCCCCGTCCTGATACAGGTGTATCTCTCCCCCCCCTTGTTCCCTTATGGGTCTATCGCCCCCCTATCCCTGGTATCTCTCTCCCCCCTGTCCCTGGATATCTCTCACCCCCCTGTCCCCTGGTATCTCTCTCCCCCCTTGTCCCGTAGGTCACAGTCTCCTCCTTCACGTCTCTCCCCCTGTCCTGGGTATCTCTCCGCCCCCTCCCGCCCTTGGGTATCTCTCCTTCCCCCCCCCCCTGGTCCCTGTATCTCTCCCCCCCCCCACCTGTCCCTGGTATCTCCCGTCTGCCCCCCCGCCCCCCCTGTCCCTGGGTATCTCCCCCCCCCCCCTGTCCCTGGTATACGTCCTCTCTTTCTCCCTGTCACTGCGTGTGTCTCGTCTCTCTGCTCTTCTCTCTTCAGGTCCCTTCCGTCAACTGTGTCTCTCTCTCTCCCTGTCACTGGTGTCTCTCTCTCTCCTGTCACTGGTGTCTCCTCTCTCTCCTGTACTGGGTCTTGTCTCTCCTGTCACTTCCCTCCCTGTCACTGTGTCTCTCTCTCTCCTGTCACTGGTGTTCCTCTCTCTCTCTGTCACTGGTGTCCTCTCTCTCCTGTCACTGTGTCTCTCTCTCTCCTTGTCACTGGCTGGTGTGTCTCTCTCTCTCCTGTCACTGGTGTGTCTCTCTCTCTCTCTCTCTCGTCACTGGTGTCTCTCTCTCGTCACTGGTGTCTCTCTCTCGTCACTGGTGTCTCTCTTCTCCAGGTGCGGGAAGCGACGTCCAATGACCCATGGGGCCCCAGCAGCTCTCTGATGTCAGAGATAGCAGACCTGACCTACAACGTAGTGGCCTTCTCTGAGATCATGAGCATGGTGTGGAAACGACTCAACGACCACGGCAAGAACTGGAGACACGTCTACAAGGTGAGTGAGTGAGAGAGATCTCTTCAAGATTGAGCATAACAACGGGTGACGTAGTCTGTCTGGTTTGTCTGCTCACTGTTGTATGTGTGCACATAGGAATTAGAATACTAGAATGGACATGACCAAAGATTTGTATAACTAAACCAAGATAGACCACAGGCCGTCATTTCAAATGGGAACAAATGAGTCAGTGGGCAGAACAAGCAAGGAGGTGGGCAGGGCCAAGCACGATCTAGCGAGATCCTATTGGCGTGTTCTAGCACGCATTTGCATATTTTCTAGCATGCAGTAACATATTTTAGTTTTGGGAAGAGAACTGTATTAAGATCAATTGTTTTATCGATGTGAAAATGTGTGGAATGTCTGCCAAAATCCATCTCGTTCCATCTTCTCCCACTGCCAGTCACTGGGCTTTCTCTCACTACCATATTTGGTAGTGAGTTGAAACGCCAAACAGATGCTTCACATTTATACATCCGGTGAAATATCTGTCTCATTGTTCTATCTGTGACCTAAGGCTTCATATGACAGTATAAAAGATCTGCCATTTTGGCCAGGGAGTAGGTCAGCCAGTGATAAGATATTGTGCACATTATGCTTGTTAGCTAGCCAGTCAGTTTCAGTGGAATTAATGATTCCATAAATGTTTCAAATTAACTGCCATAGATGCGTCAAAGAGGTCAATGGAACGCAGACTGTGGGGGATAGAATAAGGACGCCGGATTGGCACACGTTCAACCAATCTGATCCAACAAAGTGGATATTGGTCAAATCCGTCATGGTTGATGTATTGTAACACCCCCACAATGTGGTTACTTAAGTCTCATTTGGCTGTTTTCACTGCATAACATTAAATGTAGTTCCTTTTCAGGTTTAGAAGAAGTTGACTGCTAAATGCTAACTCTCGTTCATATAAACTGGTAGCATAGCTACACTACATGACCAAAAGTATCGAAACACTTGCTTGTCGAACATCTCATTCCAAAATCATGGGCATTAATATCAAATCAAAWWTTTTTTGTCACATATACATGGTTAGCAGATGTTAATGCGAGTGTAGCGAAATGCTTGTGCTTCTAGTTCCGACAATGCAGTAATATCCAACGAGTAATCTAACCTAACAATTCTATAACAACTACCTTATATACACACAAGTGTAAAGGAATGAATAAGAATATGTACATAAAAAAATATATGAATGAGTGATGGTATAGGCAAGATGCAGTGGATGGTATAGAGTACAGTATATACATATGAGATGAGTAATGTAGGGTATGTAAACATATGTGGTACATATAAAGTGGCATTGTTTAAAGTGGCTAGTGATTTATCATTTATTACATACATTTTTCCATTATTAAAGTGGCTGGAGTTGAGTCAGTATGTTGGCAGCAGCCACTCAATGTTAGTGGTGGCTGTTTAACAGTCTGATGGCCTTGAAATAGAAGCTGTTTTTCAGTCTCCATGGTCCTTGCTTGATGCACCTGTAACTGAGACCTCGCCTTTCTGGATTGATAAGCGGGTGAAACAGGCAGTGGCTCGGGGTGGTTGTTGTGCTTGAATGATCTTTTTGCGCTTTCCTTGTGACATCAGGTGGTAGGTGTCCGCTGAGGGCCAGGTAGTTTGCCCCGGTGTTGCGTTGGGCGACACCTCACTACCCTCTGGAAAGCTTACGGTTATGGGTGGAGCAGTTTGCCGTACATGCGGTGATCACAGCCCGACAGGGTGCTCTCGATGTGTGCATACTGTAAAAGTGTTGAGTGTTTTTGTGGACGGATGAATTTCTTCAGCCTCCTGAGGTTGAAGAGGCGCTGCTGCGCCTATCTTCACCACGCTGTCTGTGTGGGTGCACGCATTTCAGTTGTGATTGTGATGTTTACGCCGAGGTAACTTAACTTCTCTACCTCCTCACTACTGTCCGGTCGATGTGGAATAGGGGGGCTGCCTCCTCTTGCGTTACCTGAAGCTCACGATCATCCCCTCCTTCTGTTTTTTGTAATAATTGAGTGTGAGGTTATTTCCTTTACATCACACTCCGAGGGCGCTACCTCCTCGGCGCTTAGGCCGTCTCGTCGTTGTTTGTAATCAAGCTACCCACTGTATGTGGTCCTGTTACTGCCCAAACTTGATGATTGAGGTTGGAGGGTCATGGCCACAGGCAGTCTGGGGTGAACGGGAGGTACAGGAGAGGGCTGAGAACGCACCTTGTGGGGCTCATGTTGAAGATCCAGGGTGGGGATTGTTGTTTACCTCCTCACCCACAGTGGAGGTGGGCCAGTGTAGGAACGTCCAGGACCAGGTTTGCCCACAGGTGACGAGTTTCAGGAGGCGTGACTTATTGGTGCTTAAATGCTGACTTTGGTAGTCGAATGAACACATTCTCACATAGGTATTTCTCTTGTCAGATGGGTTAGGGCACGTCGTGCAGTGGAGATTGGTCGTCTGTGGGAACTGCTTGGCGTGCGTAAGTAAAATTGGAGTGGGTCTAGGGTTCACGGTAGGGTGAAGCGTGATTATGGTCTTTGACTAAGTCTCTCAACGCACTTTCATGAGTGACGGAAGGAGTGCTCACGGCGGTTCGGTAGTCAGTTAGCCTCAGTTACCTTAGCTTTTCCTGGAACAATCGGTGGACGCCTCTTGAAAGCAGGTGGGGACAAGGATTTGATTGAATATGTCCGTAAACACATCACAACCAGCTGGTCTGCATCTAATGCTCTGAGGACGCTGCTGGGACATGCGTCTGGGCCTGACAGCCGCGAGGTTAACACGTTTAAATGTTTTACTCACGGTCGGCATGCCAAGTCAAGGAGAGCCGCAGGTTTTGGTAGCGGGCCGTGTCAGTGGACTGGTAAGTGTCCTCAGGCGAGCAAAGAAGTTGTATTCGAGTTTGTCTGGGAGCAAGACATCCTGGTCCGCGACGGGGCTGGATTTCCTTTTATAGTCCAGTGATTGACTGTAGACCCTGCCACATACCTCTCGTGTCTGAGCCGTTGAATTGCAACTCTACTTTGTCTCTATACTGACGCTTAGCTTGTTTGATTGCCTTGCGGAGGGAATAGCTACACTGTTTGTATTAGGTCATATTGAGTTAGTCCCCCTTTGCTGCTATAACAGCTTCTATTATTCTGGGTAGGCTTTCCACTAGATGTTGGAACATTGCGGCGGGGACATACTTCCATTCAGCCACGAGCAGTAGTGAGGTCGGGCACTAATGTTGGGCAATTAGGCCTGGCTCGCAGTCGGTGTTCCAATTCATCCAAAAGGTGTTCGATGGGGTTGAGGTCAAGGCTCTGTGCAGGCCAGTCAAGTTATTCCACACCGATCTCGACAAACCATTTCTGTATGAACCTCGCTTTGTGCATGGGGGCATTGTCATGGTGAAATGGGACAGGGCCTTCCCAAACTGTTACCACGAAGTTGGAAACACAGAATTGTCTAGAATGTCATTGTATGCTGTAGCGTTAAGATTTCCCTTCACTGGAACAAAGGGGCCTAGCCCGAACCATGAAAAACAGCCCCAGACCATTATTCCTCCTCCACCACCAAACTTGACAGTTGGCACTATGCATTGGGGCAGGTAGCGTTCTCCTGGTATCCGCCAAACCCAGATTCGTCTGTCGGACTGCCAGATGGGGAAGCGTGATTCATCACTCTAGAGAACACGTTTCCACTGCTCCAGAGTCCAATGGCGGCGAGCTTTACACCACTCCAACTGACGCTTGGCATTGCGCATGGTGATCTTAGGCTTGTGTGAGGCTGCTTGGCCTTGGAAACCCATTTCATCAAGCTCCCGACAAACAGGTATTGTGCAGACGATGCTTCCAGAGGCATTTTGGAACTCTGTAGTGAGTGTTGCATTTTGGAACTCTGTAGTGAGTGTTTTTTTATTCACACTACATGCTTCAGCACTCGGCGGTCCCGTTCTGTAAGCTTGTGTGGCCTACCACTTCATGGTTGAGCCGTTGTTGCTCCTAGACGTTTCCACTTCACAATAACAGCACTTAGAGTTGACCGGGGCAGCTCTAGCAGATCCTCCACCAAATTCACAGTGGGTGCGAGACCTGGAGAGGCCTACAAGCCACAGTGTCTCGCACCCACTGTGAGATTTGGAGGAGGATCGGTGATGATCTGGGGGTGCTTCAGCAAGGCTGGAATCGGGCAGATTTGTCTTTGTGAAGGATGCATGAATCAAGCCACGTACAAGGTTGTCCTGGAAGAAAACTTGCTTCTTTCTGCTCTGACAATGTTCCCCAACTCTGAGGATTGTTTTTTCCAGCAGGACAATGCTCCATGCCACACAGCCAGGTCAATCAAGGTGTGGATGGAGGACCACCAGATCAAGACTCTGTCATGGCCAGCCCAATCTCCAGACCTGAACCCCATTGAAAACCTCTGGAATGTGATCAACAGTAAGATGGATGGTCACAAGCCATCAAACAAAGCTGAGCTGCTTGAATTTTTGCGCCAGGAGCGGCATAACGTCACCCAATATCAATGTGAAAGACTGGTGGAGAGCATGCCAAGACGCATGAAAGCTGTGATTGAAAATCAGGGTTATTCCATCAAATATTGATTTCTGAATTCTTCCTAAGTTAAAACATTAGTATGGTGTTTAAAAATGAATACAAACTGGTTTTCTTTGCATTGTTCGAGGTCTGACAACACTGCATCTTTTGTTATGTTGACCAGTTGTCATTTTCTGCAAATAAATGCTCTAAATGACAATATTTATATTTGGGAGAAATGTCAGTAGTTTATAGAATAAAACTAAAATGTTCATTTTACCCAAACACATATATATAAATAGTAAAACCAGTGACACTGATCATTTTGCAGTGGTCTCTTCATTTTTTCCACATACATTCTACCACTCAAGTTTGGGGTCACTTAGAAATTCTTGTTTTTGAAAGATTTTTTATTTATTTTTGTCCATTAAAATAACATCAAATTGGTCAGAAATACAGTGTAGACATTGTTAATGTTGTAAATGATTATTGTAGCTGGAAACGGCTGATTTAAAAAATATGGAATATCTACATAGGCGTACAGAGGCCCATTATCAGCAACCATCACTCCTGTGTTCCAATGGTACATTGTGTTAGCTAATCCAAGTTTATCATTTTAAAAGGCTAATTGATTATTAGAAAACCCTTTTGCAATTATGTTAGTACAGCTGAAAACTGTTGTTCTGATTTAAAAAGCAATAAAACTGGCCTTTAGACTTGTTGAGTATCTGGTGCATCAACATTTGTGGGTTCGATTACAGGCTCAAAATGGCTAGAAACAAAGACCTTTCTTCTGAAACTCATCAGTCTATTCTTGTTCTGAGAAAACAAGGCTATTCCAATTGAGAAATTGCCAAGAAACTGAAGATCTCGTACAACGCTGTGTACTACTCCCTTCACAGAACAGCGCAAACTGTCTCTTGGTGATGATGACATGAACCTGTATTGGGGTTAGTGTCCATACAAGCATTATACTCTGATTTTTACCTCAACATAGTGTGAAATGCACATAAACAGTAGCCTAAATGTAGGCTAATTCTGCTGTGGGGAAATGAGGAGATTCAGGATCTTCCTTCACTGCCCTTTCCTGTACTCGTTTCCATGGCAATTCCGTTGTTTTGGTCGAGTTCGATTGACCTCTTTACCACATCTATGGCTGCCATTCTCGTCCCGTTCTGGAACTTTGAGGGTTTATGACATAGCATCTCCAGTAATTGAATAGGATCTCTGTGGTTTCTACTGTACTGTGTGTTCTCCAGGCTATGACTCTCATGGAGTACCTCATAAAGACGGGTTCAGAGCGCGTGGCTCAGCAGTGCAGAGAGAACATCTACGCTGTCCAGACTCTCAAGGACTTCCAGTTCATCGACAGAGACGGCAAGGACCAGGTACGACAMGCACACACACTGTACACACATTCCCAAACACACACTGGTACTGAATCACTACTCGCCTCTCATTCAAGGACTTTACAATGTTTTCACTGTGACCTCTTATACAAACACAGAGTGAAAAGCCAACAGTAACATGTTTATGGGCTGGTAATGACAATATAGCAGGTCACAGGGAAACACTGATGGAAATGGAGGGACTGAWACAGGAATGTAGCACTTAGTTTGCAGGCAAATAACTGACATTTMTCAACAATTCAGTGACACAGCTGTGTAGTTAGGAAGGTTGTGCACTGAGTTGTATGTACTCATGTGCATTCACCTGCSTGTGTGTCAGGGGGTGAATGTACGGGAGAAGGCCAAACAGCTGGTAACACTGCTGAAGGACGAGGAGAGACTACGRGAGGAGAGGATCCATGCACTCAAGACCAAAGAGAAGATGGCACAGACCACCAGTGGTGAGAGACAACTACGTTACCCAGCCTGCACCAGCCACCAGGGGATCTGAAACRGATTGAGGAGRAAAGCAAACCATARACAGAAATGTAGTTTTAAGTTGTCTGCTGTGATGCAGAGCYKCCCTGATCCTGGRGAGATGCATGTGGTGTTTGCAGGCTTTTGTTCCTGCMCAGCTCTAACTATGCCAWGATGCAAACWATAACATTTTCTTTCCCCTCCTTTCCCTGTTCTCCGGTCCCCTCATCCTGTCCCCCAGCCTCTTCGGCCCCCTCAGCTCCAGGTCTGGGGGKTGGAGCGCTGTCTCAGGGCTCTCACTCTGGAGGGGCGGACCCAGAGCAGGCGTGGCCACAGAGCTCCGGTGAGGAGGACCTGCAGCTGCAGCTGGCCCTGGCCATGAGCAAGGAGGAGGCGGAACAGGTATACAGTACAGCCAGCCAGCCTGCAGCTGGTGGAGGGTAGGCAGAGCCCCCGCTGGCCAACCACACTGTTAACCTGAGGTCCAATGGCTTGATAAACGGGTTGATTTGTATAGGATATAAGCACTGTACACCCTACGACCACTATACATAGAACACATATATATGGTGACACTTAACTACAGTCCATAACAGAAGTATCYGGGCATAGCAAGGTTAACYCAGGACAATGTGTGTTTCCATTCACTCACCTTTACCCTCTGACCCCTGACCCCCAGACTACTGTGGCCCCTCTGGAGGACGCAGAGCTCCGCTATGCACTCACACTCAGCAAGGAAGTACAAGAACAGGTCAGGGGGCAAAGGTCACCTGACCGGCCGATCATCATCTACCTATCTACCTACCTATCTACCTATCTGTCTACCCAGCCGGCGGTCACTCCATCGAGTCTTAATCCCAATCAAAATGAATGATATTTATAGGAATGATCTGTTTCATTAATTCCAAACATACACATGTCAATGGGTTAATAATATAAGAGGGTAAGAAGGAAAGAAGTAGTTTTAAAAATAACTCCCCTATGATTTAATCAGTGTAAAATGATGCATGGCAAAGACTTCATAATTTGAATGACTCAATTTAACCCGTAGCAATTTCTGAATGAGTGATTACTCCCTTTTTTTCTTCCATTGCAAATTATTCTGAACGCATGCTTCAAACTACACACACAATGACATACTTAAACACACTCAATTAAAGGCATCTTCCAGTGCCCGCACTCTGCAAATTGGAGGGCAGTATTCAATCAACACCGGTATTCAGAAGTTTAGAGGGTAAGGCAAAACAACACTCTACCTTTAGCATAAAGACAAACTGGGTAAAAACAATCTATGTTCTTTTGTCTCACAAAGTTCTTAAGTATAGATAAAACCTCAATGTAATTCTAGGATCCTGACGTCATTCTTGGACCCCGACTTCGTTCTAGAATGTCAACTTCCTTGTAGAAGAAGAGGACTTGTTTTGTCTGACCATGAATATTTCTGGATACAGGTAGTGGTTGAATAGAGAGCCCTGGCAGACAGTCCACGTCCACTATGGCTGGGACCCTGACCAGTTTCTTCAGAAGGTGAAAGAGGATACTGCCCATAGCGGCTGGTCTAGAATCAGTTTTTGATTTCCTCAAGGAAGGGAGAATGTTTTCCTACTCCCTAAGGTGGGTTGAGGAGAGCTGATCTGAGAGCAGCCACTGAAGGCAGCATCTCTCCTGGAGCTTTGCATCACGGTCAGATAGTGCTTCCTGGGGGAGTGAAATTAAGTTGCTCCCTAGACACTGATCTAATGTCAGTTTAGCATTTTCTCCCCAAATGGCTTTGGCTACAATTTGGAGGTAGTAAGCTGATCCTAGATCTGTGCCTATGGCCTGGCCTGCCCGAGCGCTTGTCGCAGGTGATGACATCACAGCTGTATGTGATTGGCAGGAGGAGAGGCTGCGCAGGGGGGACGACCTGAGACTGCAGATGGCCATCGAGGAGAGCAGGATGGAGAAGGCCAAGCCAGAGGAGGTGTGTTTGGTGACGTGTGTGTACGCCAGCCATAGGGGAGGGATGGATGGGGGCTACACACACTCTTTAGACAATACCACTCAGTTCCTCTTTCTCTCTCCTGGTGTTACCTGCTGTAGTTGTGTCTCTCACCTGTGCATTCTGTGATTGGAGAGAACTGAAAGTTAAGGTAGTGTAGGCCGACACCAGAAGGGTTTCTGAACCCTATCAGGTAACTGTTAGCTATGATATTTCCTAGAGGAACCTTTTTGAATTAAAGTTAAGAACTGAAAGAGTTTGCCAATTATCTGACTGACTGGTCAGCAACATCAACAGACCGGTGCTGGTCCCCAGACCACAGGTTTAGAAACAAGAAACACCTCTCTCTCTCTCCCGTCCCGGTACTAGTTGATCTATCCCTTCTTTCATCCTCTGCTTTTATCAAGGCAACTGTGTGTGTGTGTGGCCTGCGTGTCAAGATTTGTTTAGTGTGTATGTTAACTGACTATGCTCTGATTTTCATGTGTGTGTGTGTGTATGAGAGACAGACTACTCCAGCATTGAGCTCATTGTCTCTTGGTGTCTGTTCAACATCAGTGTGTTGTTATAACCTGTGTATTATCCTCTCCCAGAGTGCGTTAATGGAGTTGAGTGCTGTGGACCCCTGGGGGGCTCCTGCTGCTGCCTCTGGGGGCTCTGCCGGCCCCTCACCCCCTCCCACAGTCCCCCTCCCAGCCCCCTCTGCCTCTGGCCCCTGGGGCCTGGCCCCTGCAGACCCTTGGGGTGCCTCGTCGCCCGCCTCACCCCCCAGCGTAGACCCATGGGCTAGTGGAGGGACGGCCCCCCCAACGATAGCCCCCCCGCCAGACCCCTGGGGAGAGACAGCCTCAAGAGTCAACTCCGTTGACCCCTGGGGACCCTCAGGTTAGTGACCTCTGACCTTTACTCCCCTGGCCTCGTCTACACCTGTTACCCTCATTCCGTCACCTTGTCCCACACCCCTACCTCCACACTCTGGACATCAATACRTTTGGTCTATTTTCCAATACTCTTCAAATGGCCAGCATGTTTAGATCATTTGGAATGTGACCCTCCATATCTCAGTCAGGCGTATCTCTGGTTTCAATCAAATATCTCTGTCTGTTCTTACCTCCTTTCAAGTGAAAAGACTGTCTGTCCAGCTCTTCCATATCAGATAAATGAGAGAAAGTGGGGAAAGGAAGCCATATTGAACTATTGGGATCCAGCCCAGCTCCTTGTTCCCTGTATATTGTATGGTGTTGTGCAGGGTTGGATTCCATTCCTGTTCAGTTCAAGAGATTAACAATCCTCATTGAAATTAAAGGCCACTTTTGAAATCTTAAATGGGAATTCCAATTAATCTTTTGAGTTGACTGACTTGAAATGGTATTGACCCCGACCCTGGTGTTGTATGTGAGCCAAACCCCTGCCTGTCTCCCTCCCCCATAGCTGTGACCCCCCCCAGTGTCGACCCCTGGGGCCCCTCTGTGCCCCTCTCCACCACCTCCTCTTTTGGGGGGCCAATAGACCCCTGGGCTGGGGACGGGGTTGATCCCATCATCACCTCTGACCCWTGGAGCGACTCCGCCAAACACACTAATGGCACAGGTACATCCACACACACACTGACACATAATGGCAAGGACATGTGGATGAGATACTCATTGACCCCCCCCCCCCTTTCACCCACCCACAAACACAGTTGTCTTGCATTCCATCCTCCCTCAGTAATAATGGTATAATGCCGTGGTGTCTAATCTGGTTAGTCACTATAAATACAGTACTCCATGTTCACCTTCACTCTCTGTCTCTCGGTCTGTAGGACACCCAGAACTGCGAGGTCAGTTAACGGGCGACAGTGCRGGTTCTCCGGTGCCCTTTGACCTCACATCTCTGTGCTCTTCACTTCCTGTCCGTAAGACCCCCGAGTCGTTCCTGGGGCCCAACGCATCGCTGGTGGACCTGGACTCACTGGTGTCTTCTAAACCCAAACCTAAACAACCTCCTCCTCCATCAATCTCCTCCTCCTCAACACATAACCCCTTCCTCCAGACTACAGGTACTGATAACACACACACATAAGCACATAAATACACACACACATTTTTAAGCACTTTGTGTTTGTAATAAATGAAAGTACATTGATTGAAGTATTCTCTCCTCTCCAGCCTCGTCTTCAGCCCCTGGCATGGCAGTCACCCCGGGCAGCACAATCTCCAGCAGGGGGGTTTCCCCGACGCCACCCCCCACCTCCAACCCGTTTGGCGCGGCCGCCCCCATGTCCTCCATCTCCCCACAGCCCTCCACACTGGGCCTCAGCAGCCTCCGCACCAGCCCTGTACCACCCAACCCCATGGCATACCCTGGCATGGGCATGGGGCCTATGGGTATGGGAGCACCAGGCCTGGGGATGGGCATGATGCAGAGCCCCATGGGAATGTCTCCCTACGGCGGGCTCTCGCCCATGGGTCCTCCTGGGCCCTCTCACTTCATGGGGNGCCTGGGGATGGGCATGATGCAGAGCCCCATGGGAATGTCTCCCTACGGCGGGCTCTCGCCCATGGGTCCTCCTGGGCCCTCTCACTTCATGGGGTCCGGAGGGGCCCTGCCCCCACAGCTGAATTTTGGGGGGCCTACGGGGGCAGCTGGAGTGATGGGAGCCGGGGGAGCAGTGGGAGGGGCCGGAGTGACGGGCGCCAGCACCAATCCCTTTCTTCTTTGAGGACGTTTCAGCACTCCCCCTTCCTCTTCAACACCCAATCCAGGCCTTGCCCCGCCCCTCATCTACTGCCCCCCTTCCCCCCCAGAGTGATCCTACTTCAACACAAACAATTAATGTTTCCAAAAAGAAACGTGTGTACATCTCTATATTTAAAGAAGAAAAAGAACATCTGAATTTGTTATTTTCTTTCAGAAGCATTTACATGAATTTCAACAACAGCAAAAATATTTTGGTTCATTTCAGTGGGATGTAGCAGGAGGGAAATAGACGTTTATTTATTTTTATTTAGTTTTATTGCGTTTGGGTTTCTTTCAGTCCTTTCTGAAATCAAGGTGGGTGTTTGAGAGTTTGGCTTCATCAGTAACTCTGATATAATATTGTATTATTGCACTGACAGAGATGGGGAGAGAGAGGGGACATGGCCACTAACAAACTGAAACACAAACAAATTCCTGTACCTGCCTCTTCCTCTCTGTCTGTAGAAGAGGAGGAATGAAGGAGGATTTTATAAAAAAAACTCCTGAACAAGATTTGGACAGAAAAAGCTGGCATTAACATTTCAGCCACAATATAGTCAAATCATTCAATAGCTGTTCTATTTTTTATTTAATGTAATTTATTTCTATTTTTTTTCTGCTCCTGGGAATGAATAAACAAGGGGGGAATATTACGCAATTATGCCATTAAATCAAATGCTTATTTTTTCTTACTGATTGTCATGGAAATCAAAATAAGGCATCTATTGGTTGAGGAGAGATGGAATGTGTTTTGTAAATGTATGAATGTGTCTGTCTCCATTCATCCTGCGTCCTCGCTTATTTCAGCAAGGTACAAATCTATTATTTTTGTTTTTAAAAATTGTCACTTGTATCAATGCTATGTAATGTTGGGATTTTAAATGAGGTATTATAAGGGTCACATTTTTCTGCCAATTTTATTTCACACATTTTGTATTAATCAGAAGCATTAGTCTTTCTCACTCTTTCATACAGGATGCCTCGTCTGCAGGTGTCTCTGGACATGACTGGACCCTCCTTTCCGACCCYCCTCCCTACGGGGGGAGAGCTACAGATGCTTCTTTTAAAAAGACAATTCAATGAATGAAAGAACTTAAACAACAGGGGACTTGATGACATGCTCCAAGCTGTTCATTTAGTTTGATGATTGTTATTTTATATCAACTAAAAGATCTCTTGTATCGGGTAAGGTCACATTTTGTGTGGTGTTAACTGTGAACATTCACATTTGAAAAGTGAAATAAAATAAATCCACAAAGGGTACGTTTCTTTACGTTAAATCTGTCTGTCTGGTGTACTGTGTGTTTGATGTTCCAATGCTGTTGGACAGGGAGAAACTGGGACAAGAATTCATTTTATAGTATTTTATTAACATATGAAGTCTCCTCTGTCAGTTGGAGCATATATGCATGTCCAGAAGCTTCTGTGAAGACTTCCAGATAGGGATACAATTGCAGAAAATAAGGAAAATAGGAACCAAAAAACTTTCAACCATTTCGCTATAGCAATACTGCATTCAGTCATAATGTACCAATGACCATCCTCACTGTGAAGAGTAGCGTGTGTGGTGAGGCAGCTGAATATAGGGTGTAGTGTTTTGTATGGGAGGCCCCTCGGAGTAGGAGGAAGTTTCCCCTAGATACTGATCTATGTTCAGTTTTGCATGTTTCCTCCCAGTGGTCCAGGTTCGTTTTGGGGAGAGTAAGCTGATCCTAGATCTGTGCCAGCGGGCAGCACTGATCCAGTAGACTTCCTGAATGGAATCGTGGGGCAAACAGAATCCACTCTGTCAGGCGATCAGAGAGTCCCAGTCAAAGTCATCTTGGATCTCCTCGCTGTTGTTATGGAGATGTTTCATAGGGGGACGGGGTTTAGGTTGAAGTTGGATCCCAGCTGTGAGAGAGAGAGTGGAGAGAAGACACTATCATAAGCCTCCTTTGTTGACTAGGAAACTACTGCACAGACCTCAAACTATTACAAGGACTGCAACTCAAGTCCCTTTCAAAGCAGTTTAATGTTCACTTCCCTATTATCACTTCCTGTTTCCTCATCTCCTTCATGATGTGACTGGGGTGGACTTTCTACCTTACCAACCCAAACCAGCTCTTTCCCTGTTACATTAGTGGTAATGATGCCAAGGAAGGCAAGGAAACAGGAAGCAACAAGGAGAGGAAGCCTTTTGATTACATCACAGTGATACTATATTTGACTAAATAATCCCAACATGTACCATTGAGCGAAGCAAAGCTTTACACTGGTAGAAAATATTACTTCTTGTAAAAAAAAATAGGCTTTGCAATGAAAATGCTTGCCAAAACATCACTACTGTGTACTGGAAGTTGTAGAGCTAAAATACTGTCAATAGTTTAGAAAAGTGTCTTGTGGCTGAGGTCTCACCATTGGTCTGAAGGGCTTCAGTTTGGGTCAGGTGGGGCCTCTGTACACCCTGAGTTTGGGGGTGGAGGGGCCTCCTGGGGGGCTGACCACTGCTGGAGGGGGGGGCCAGGGGAGAGGGGTGGGTTAGGGTGGCCAGGGTGGGGGTGTTGTGAGTAAGGGGTGGGAGGAGCAGAGATTGAGGGGCACCGTGGGCCAATGGGGAGTTGTTACCGGAGGACGAGCCAATTAGGCCCTTCTGAGTGAAGAAACGGTTCAACGAATCACAGAGTGAAGTGAAGAGCGTCGGCTCCAGCGCCCAATCACAGAGCTCGGCCTGGCGCATGCTCTCCAGGAGGTCTGGAGGAGAGAGGGAGAAGGGGAAAAAACAAATAGCAGGGAGAAAGAGGAAGATTGTCAATGTGATAACTATTCTTGTCAATGTAGAAACAATGAGTAGCATTAATCTGTAATTATCATGTAGTTTGTTAAGTGACCTGGGTGGCTAGTGAGGTCAATGTTGGCCCAGTCCAGACTGCTGGCGACCCTAAAGCTCTCCTTCAGAGTGTCTGTAGTACTGAACCAGTCTGCTGGCACCACTACAGAGACAAACAGAGAGAGAGGTGGTATAGGTTGTCAAAGAGTTAGTTACTGTATCATATTCACACAGTGCAGTGACAAGCCTACAGGCACAGTTGAATAGGTTTTTGAAGTGCTAAGGTGTTCAGGTGTTGAGTTGTTATAATCACCACTGCTGTGAGACAGTCTGTCTGCCTCAGGAGGAGGCCCGGGTGCTACAGAGGGTACAAGGTGAGGGGACAAAGGGGGGAGGGTTGGGGTGTGCAGTGAGGTACTGTCATTGGTCAACACAAATAAGGGACCCACGTCCGCTACAGAGAGAGAGAGCGAGAGAGAGTTAAACATTCACATACACAGATTCTCTGACAGCACAGACAGATATGTATAAAAACACTCATTTAGAAAGTGAGAGAGAACGTACATTGCGAGGTCACTCTCTCCCTGACGCTTCTGCAGAGGGACTGGAAGGAGGTGTAGAGGTCTGGCAGATTCAGATCAGAGAAGGAGAAATGGAGAAGGGGATCACAGGAGTGTGACGAGGCGTAGGTGGGGGCAACATTAAGAGATGGGACAGAAAGAGAGGGAACAGAGAAAGCGGGAACAGAGAGAGTGGGAACAGAGAGAGCGGGAACAGAAGAAGGGAGAGTTTGAGGGGAGACAGAAGATGAGACAGTAGAGTGAGAGGTAGAAAGAGAGGGGAGAGAGTGAGGGACAGAAAGAGAAAGGAGAGAGTGAGGGATAGAAAAAGAGGGGAGAGAGTGAGGGATAGAAAGAGAGGGGAGAGAGTGAGGGACAGAAAGAGAGGGGAGAGAGTGAGGGGTAGAAAGAGAGGGGAGAGAGTGAGGGACAGAAAGAGAGGGGAGAGTAGCAGAGGCAGTAGATGGGGAGACAGTCTCATGCGGGACAGGGAGAGAGGAGACAGGGGACTGCATATAGGGTGGCCGTTGCTGTGGAACCAAGGTGATAGACAACAACAGCTTGTTATTTGGTTGTAAAACCCATGATCTTTATCAATCTACTGGATACATTTGTTGGGACTGAACTTACTCTACCTTGCATGGTGGGGGGGATAGTTGTTGACTGGGTTCCTGTGGCGATGCTAAAGGCCTATAATGGTCTGTCTGTGGAGATGCTAAAGGCCTATAATGGTCTGTCTGTGGCGATGCTAAAGGCATATAATGGTCTGTCTGTGGAGATGCTAAAGGCCTATAATGGTCTGTCTGTGGAGATGCTAAAGGYGTATAGTGGTCTGTCTGTGGAGATGCTAAAGGCGTATAATGGTCTGTCTGTGGAGATGCTAAAGGCGTATAATGGTCTCTCTGTGGAGATGCTAAAGGCGTATAATGGTCTGTCTGGGGTGAATGCTGTTTCTCTGCCTGCATCACTGAGACATTGGGGACCTGGATGGACCCCTCCTCCTCTTCAGCTGGATACGGACGCTTGGTTCCTCTCAGCGGATTGGGCTCTGAGGGGCCGTCCATCATCCAATAGGAACCCTGGAAACACAAGAGGTGGAGGGTTCTCACAATTTATAAGTACTACTACAAAAGTACCAAAAAGTATGAAACTGTAATATATTCAGTATATTTTGAAATATCATACTTTTATCTATTTCTAGCC
>NW_019946771.1:26423-27747 GCF_002910315.2 Salvelinus sp. IW2-2015
CTGCAGTTTTAGATGGTGTTGTTTACATTTCACATGTTGTGTTTCAATGGAACTATAACACTCACAATAGAGACTGACTTTGTTATGTGTCTTAGCACTTCAAGTGTTTGTTCATAGTTTTCTGTTTAGTTTGGAGTAAGAGTGATTGACTTACCTCTCCCTCCTTGGTCAATGAAGGCCCCAAGGCCTCAAACACGTAATATTTGATGTTCTCATCAGTTGTGCAGTATACTCAGTGACAGGTTAGTGTTATTCCTCCCTCTTTCTTTATCTCTCGCTCTCATTCCCAATCGGTTGATCCTCACCGGCTCTTATCGTCTTTTCTCTTTTTGAAAGTTTCAGTGTGTGGAGATTTTTTTTTTATAGCAGACTGCTTCCTTTTTCTCTCCCTTTCTTCCCCTCCCTTTCAGTCTGCCCCTGAATGAGGTCATCCACTCCTCCCCCTCTGTGACATCACAGATTCTGTTCCTCCGCCTCTGAAGGGTTGTCTACACCCCTTGTCTGCTTGAGGAAGTTGCCACAGTTCTAGGATTAGATTACCATACCTTCATTTCATGGGGTGTTAAGAGTGAAAATACAAAAGTGACCAAATTTCAGTGTCTATAGGATAATTTATGAACTTTTACYTAGTCCTCTGTCTCATCTCTCCCCTGTGGACTGTAGAAGGTGGAGTGGAAGTGTCAGAAGAAAGCCCTAAAAATGGTCAAAGACTCCAGCCTCCCAAATCAGACTGTTCTCTCTACTACCGTACGGCAAGCAGTACCGATGCACCAAGTCTGAAACCAACAGGACCCTGAACAGCCTCTACCCCAAGCTGAGACTGCTAAATAGTTAGCTAAATACTTAACCAATATCTACCTGGAATATATGCATTGACCCTTTTTGCACTAACTCTTCACTCATCACATATCACATACACTGCTGTTACTGTTTATTATCTATCCCGTTGCCTAGTCACTTTATCCCTACCTTTACCTATATGTACATATTTACCTCAATTACCTTGTACTCCTGCACATCGATTCAGTACTGGTACCCTGTGTATATAGCAAAGTTATTATTAGTCATTATGTATTATTACCTTTTGTTATTATTGTTSTACTATTTCTATTTGTTTTCTTCTCTGCATTGTTGGGAAGGCCCCTTAAGAAAACATTTCACTGTTAGTCTACCAAGCAAGTGACAAATATAATGTGATTTAGAGTAGGAAAGATGTAAGCCTACCAGCGGACACAGAGCAAAACTCACAACAGTAATATGATGTCATCAAAGGGCTCCTATATACGCTCCCTTCTCCATCCCCCCATTTCAAAGATGATCAACA
>NW_019946772.1:0-18766 GCF_002910315.2 Salvelinus sp. IW2-2015
ACCCTTGCCACTGTGGTGGCCTTTAAGGTCGTATTGCTTACTCTGTCAACGATAGTGGGGGCTTGAACTTGCATATTCTTACCAGTTCCTCAGTCTGGAGTACCTACGTATACCTCTATCGTTAGGGTCGAGGGGCGATTTGTTGTGTACTCTTGTATTGTGCTACATTGAAGGTGAGGTGTGGGTCTTCCGTACTGTATTGATACCTGCCACTGTAGGGGCTTTTTGCTATTCTTACCTGCCACTGTTTAGTGGGGCTTGTGTATTCGTGTACCCTTGCACTGTCTCTCATGCTTATCTGCAAGTAGGGGCGAGTCTGTGTATTTCTGATGACACGCGCTAATCGAAACTTGACTCAACACGTAGGAGTAGCATGGGCGTTGCTGGATGTCTACCTCACGTAGCAAAACTGTTGTTCACAGTAGAGCGGGCTTGTTGTTATGTATCTATACAGGCAGATTAAACGGATGGCGTCATCTTTCTTCTCGATGCACTAGTTAGGGGCTGTGTATTCTTACCTGCAAAGTATGGGGGTTGTGTATTCTTCTTACCTCCCTGCAACACGATAGACGAGGCGGGCTTGTGTACTCTCCTTAATGCCTCTGCTCTCATGTCGGGCGTCGGTCATTGGTAGTCATTCTTACCTGCACTCAAATGTTTAGGGGGCATGGGTGTTCTATACTTAGCGTTGTGATACATCTGATCTATATAGGGGGCCTTGGTATCTCTACCCCTGCCAGCCGTAGGCCGGGCTTGTGTATTCGTAACCGCTCATATCTGGACTGTGTGGGGGCTCATGTGTGTATTCTTACGTTCTGTGCTTCTCATTGCTGCCCAGCATCCTGTAGGGGGCTTGTGCTGAGCTTACTAGCTGCAATGTGGGGGGGTTGTGTTATTCTGAGTACCCTGCCACCTGTTTGGGGCTTGTGTATCTTTAACCCTGTGGCGCAAGTGAGGTGGTGTCCTTGTGTAATTCTTACCTGGCAGCTGTTAGGGCGGGATATGTGTACTTCTTCACTCCTCACCGCCTGCACATTTAGTAGGGGGCTTGTTTGTAATTTCTTACCTGCAATCTAGGGTGGGCTGTGAGGTCTGTGGTTGTATAGTCATTTACCTGTCCCAATGATGGGGGCTATGTGTATTTCTTTTACCGCTGTTCGGCAATGGTAGGAGGGAGTCTCTGTGTGTATTTCTATGATCGGTGGGATCTTGCTCGAGTACGCTCACGGCGGCCTTGATTGTTCATTCTTACCCTGGCACTGTAAGGGGGGCTTGTGTATTCTTACCTATAGCAATCTGTACGGGGGGAACTTGTCGTATGTCTTAAGTGCTTGGCCACTGTGAAGAAGGGGCTTGTGGTATTCTTACAGCTGCTTACTGGTAGGGCGGCTTGTGGTATACCCCCCACATCCCTCCCTCTAACGCCCTGACTGTCACTGTCCAGTGTTGAAGAGCTTTGTGTTATTTTCTTACCTGCCACTGTAGGGGGCTTGGGTGTTGTCTTACGTCACTCTGCATGTAGGGGGCTTGTGATTCTACGCTCCTGACTCTAGGGGGTCTTGTTATTTTACGTCTTCCGCCTGTAGGGGGCTTGTGTATTTCTTACACGCTGGCCACTGTAGGGGGCCTTGTGGTATCTTACCAACTGCCCCCTTGTAGGAGGGCTTGTCGCTATTCTTACCTGCCACTAGTAGGGCTCTGTGTATTCTTACCTCCTTTGTCACAGTAGTGGGGCTGTGTGTATCTTACCCTGCCCTTGTAGGCGGGCTTGTGTATTCCCTTACCCTTGCCACTGTAGGCGGGCTTGTGCTATTCTTACGCCTGCCATCTTTTGTTTGAGGGGTGCTTTTTGTTGTATTTCTTACGACTCATTCTCTATCTCTCGACAGCAGTAGGGGGGCTTGTGCTATTCTTACCCTGCACAGTCTCGTTCAGGGGGCTTGTGTATTCTACGCCCCACTGGCCACTGTAAGGCGCGGCTTCGTGTACTTTCTTACCCAGAAGTTAGAGCTGCCCAAGCAGTGGGGGGCATTTGTTGTATCTGATTATCCAGGCTGCCGACTAGGTAGGGGGCTTGTGGTAGTATCTTTCTGATCTGCAAGTTAGGGGGCTTGTGTTTATTCTTACCGGCGTGCCAGTGTAGGGGGGCTTGTGTATTCTTACGTGTCTGCGAGCAGTAAGAGCGGGGGGGCGGGGGTGGTCGTGATATGGCGACGCTGCTGCAGGTCTGTCGGGGCTTGCTGTAGTTCTTTCCTGCCACTAGGTAGGAGGGTTCGTGTATTTTACCTGCGCCAGTTAGGGGGCTTGAGTGTATTCTTAACCTGCCACGTAGGGGGGCTTTTGTGATTCTTACCCTGCAATGTAGGGGTGCTTGTGTATTCTTCCTGCCACTGTAGGGGGCTTGTGTATTCTTACCCTGCCACTGTAGGGGGTTGTGTAATTCTTACCCTGTAATGTAGGGGGCTTGTGTATCTCTTACCTGCCTTACTGTAAGGGGCGTTGTGTTTTTTACCCGTGGTTTTTCTGCCATCTTGGTTGTATGCGGGGGCTTGTGTATATCTTACCTCGCCAACTCGTTAGGGCGGCTTTGTGTATTTTCTTACGCGTGGAAGCTGATACGTCGTGGCGGGCATTGGTGTGAGTTTCTTACCGTTTTGTCTTGACTGTGGTGGCGGCTATGTATATTCTGAGATCTGCACTGGTAGGGGTCTTGGTGTATTCTTATTCTTACGGTGACTGCCACTTGAGTAGGGGCGTTGTGTATTTCTTACTAAAGAACCTGCCACTTAGTAGGTTTGGGCTTGGTGTATTCTTCACTGCTGTAAGAGGGGCTTGTGGTATCTTACCAGCTGCCGACTGTTAGGGGGCTTGTGTATTCTTACCTGCCACTGTAGGGGGGCTTGTGTATTCTTACCTGCGCGATTGGCTGTAGTGGGGCTTCGTGTATTGCTTACCCTGGCCACTGTAGCGGGGGCTTGTTGCTTCTTCTGCCACTGTGGGCTTGTGTTATTCTTTACCGTTACCATGACCAACTGTAGGGGGGGCTTGTGTAATTCTTCTTACTCCACGCTGGCACAGTAGGGCGGGCTTGTGTATTTATACGCTGCCACTGTAGGGGCTTGTGTATTTCTTACCTCTGTGTGTATGGGCAAGAACGTAGCTCCAGTTGTATCTCTTGACAATTCACCATGGCTTCTGGCTGCTGAGCATAACGATGGACCACCCTCCATTAAAGTACTTAATGAACAAACTCTGTTGGAGAAAACAGTACTTATAAAGTACTTATACAAACTGTTGTTGGCAGAAACACAGTACTTTTATCCAGTACTTATACAGACTATGTTGGAGTAAGGCAACAGCTACTTATAAAGTACTTATACAGATCTCTGTCTTGGAGAGAAAGAGTGCACTTATCAAGCTACTATCTCAATAAAGACTGTTGGGGGCTAGAAAGAGTAACTTGATAAAGTACTTTTTTGATATTACAGACTGTTGGATGAGAACAGTAATTATAAAGTGTTTATACACGATTCTGTGAAGCGAACACAGTAGGATAAACATGATTAGTTACTAATAATATAGAATCGCATGAAGCTTAGTAATCAGAGAAAATAGAATAGAGTCAAACATATTTCTCGAAAATATTGTGTGCTACTTGTTCCTCACTGATTGTCACTGAGGTCCATGCTGGTAGCAGAGTAGGCGATCTGGGGTATGTTGAAGAGCTGTAGGAGGTTCTGGACCTGAATGGCCACAGAGCTGGAACCTGGTCCTATCAGCCCGACGATGGGCTTCTTCCCCCGCATGGGGGTTGCAGCAGGGTCCGCACACCTCGGCCCTCCCCTCCCATCGGCTCCTCCCCCGCCTCCCCCCCACACACTGCCTCCCCCCACCTCGGCCTCGTCGGAGGACACCAGGGAGTCTCGTATGAACTCAATGCTCTGCTCCAGGGCCACAGCAGAGTGCCAGCAGGAGTCTCTTATCTCACAGCCCAGGCTGATGTTGGGGAGGATACGGGGGTCAGCGTTGATACGGTCTAGAGTGTGCATCATGGCTTCAACACGCTGGATACCGTACTGCTCGCGCACCGAGCCGCATTTACGTTCGTGTACCTGGGGGAGGAACACACACGTCGTCACACACACATATACAGCATCACTACACACACACACACACACACACTGGATAGCGTACTACTTACGCTATTTAATTTGATTTGACTTCTTACACCTTGGGTGGATAACATACACCGTCACACAGTCTGAAATTATTGACACCCCTTGACAAAGAATAGCAAAAATGACTGTATAAAATAAATAATTCAAAAACTGAGCCATATTGTATGCTAAAACAGTTTTGGGAAATTGTGTTATTKTATACTAATACAATTGCTCAGAGAAATATATTATGTTTAACAAGTAATAGTTTTYTTCTCAAAAAGGTAGGGGTCAAAATTATTGACACCYCTGTTTTAAATACCTTTAAAACCTTCCTTCACTATGCGAGGATAACAACACTGTTTTCTGAGTTGGAGAACACATTGGGAGAGATCTTAGACCAGTCCTCCATTCAGAACCCTTCCAGATCCCTGATATCCTTTGTCTGTGCATATGGACTGTCCTCTTAATTCAGCATATGGATGTCTCTTTCAATTCAAACATATGGATGTTCTTGAATTCAGACTCTGGACTGTCTCTTCAATTCAGAAATATGGATGTCCTCTTCAATTCAAAGACATCTGGACTGTCCTCAATTTCAGACATATGGACTGTCCTCTTCATTCAGACATATGGACTGTCCTCTTCAATTCAAGACATATGGACTGTCTCTTTCAATTCAAAGACATATGGTGTCTCTTCAATTCAAGACATATGGACTGTCCTCTCATTCACTATGGATGTCTCACATCAGATATGGACTGTCCTCTTCAATTCAAGATATGGATGTCTCTTCAATTCAGACATAGGACTTGTCTCTTCAATTCAGAACATATGGACTGCCTCTTCAATTCAAAGACATATGGACTGTCCTCTTCATTATCAAGACATATGGATGTCCTCTTCAATTCAGACATATGGACTGTCTCTTCAATTCAGACATATGGCGTCCTCTTCAATTCAGACATATGGACTGTCCTCTTCAATTCAAGACATATGGACTGTCCTCTTCAATTCAAGACATTGGACTGTCCTCTTCAATTCAGACATATGGACTGTTCCTCTTCAATTCAGACATATGGACTGTCCTCTTCAATTCAAACATATGGACTGTCCTCTCAATTAAAGACAATCTGGACTGTCCCTTCAATTCAGACATATGGACTGTCCTCTTCAATTCAGACATATGGACTGTCCTCTTCAATTCAAAGACATCTGGACTGTCCTCTTCAATTCAGACATATGGATGTCTCTTCAATTCAAAGACATATGGACTGTCCTCTTCAAATTAAACACAGAGTTTCAATGGGTTTCAAGTCTGGAAGCTAAGATGGCCATAGCAAAATGTTGATTTTGTGGCTGATACATCGTTTCCATTTTGGATTTTGATGTGTGTGTCAGGCGGTGGGTGTAGCTGGTGCATGAAGTCAGGCGCAGGAGAGCAGAGATGAGTGAACAATGCACTTTACTTGCGAAAATAGCACAAAGTAACAAAATCAATGTGCGAACAATAATGGTTGCCATACAACACGGGTGAACACAGCACCTGGAACAAACCAGCCGGAAACGTACCGACCTTAACCATAAACAATCACACACAAAGACATGGGGGAAACAGAGGGTTAAATACATGAGCAGTAATTGGGAAATGAAAACCAGGTGTGTGGGAAAAACGAGACAAAACAAATGGAAAATGAAAAATGGATCAGCGATTGCTAGAAGACCGGCGACGTCGCCCGCCGAACACCGCCCGAACAAGGAGAGGCATCRACTTCGGCAGAAGTCGTGACAGYGTGCTTAGGGTTARTCTTGCTGGAAGATTCACTTGCAGAGGCAACCAGGTTTGGGCTAAAATGTACTGCTAGTGGGTAAAGTTCATAATGATGTTGACCTTAACAAGGACCTCAGGACCAGTGGAAAATTAACAGACCCATAATACTAAAGATCTAGCATCATATTTGACAGTAGGTATGGGGTTCTGTTCTGCTCATACATTCCCACTGGTGTGCAGAGCCAAAGAGCTACATTTTAATCTTATCCAACAAATGTAAACACCTGCTGTTTGCTAAACAGAATTGGCACTTGGATTGGAAGCCTTTTTTTGAGGCAAACAATATAGCTCAGTATTTAAATGATTTATTGTATACAGTCATTTTGGCTAATCTTTATCGGGGTGCCAGTCATTTCAGCCCCCACTGTCCATCACACTCACACCATCAGTCATTCATGTGTCCATTCAGGTTGTCTTAGTCTCAGAGGGCTGTACCTTGTCCGCTGTCGGCTGGTGATGGACAGAGAACAGGGCTCCTATGATGATGTCACCAGAGATGTGTGCCACGACTCGCCGCTCGTTAGACTGGGAATCGCCAACAGTCCCACGCCACGCCCACATGGGCAGGGCCAGGATGACCCAGATCATCTCATCGGTCAGTTTGTTAACTAAGAATATGTCTTGATGACGTGTCTTGATGATGTGTCTTGATGACGTGTCTTGATGACGTGTCTTGATGACGTGTCTTGATGATGTGTCTTGATGATGTGTCTTGATGACGTGATGATGTGTCTTGATGACGTGTCTTGATGACGTGTCTTGATGATGTCCAGGTTGATCAAGAACTATTACGTTTCATAAGAGTAAAGTTCCTCTCCATATTGGGGAGTGGTGGCAAGCCAAAAAAAACTAACAAAAAAATGGAGACTTCCTCTTCCTCCTCCTGCTGCAGAGGTCAAGGAAAGGCCATTGCCACGTTAGCAATAACGAGTGCCAGTGAGAAGCAGTGTATCCTGGGAAATACTTTTGAATCCTTCTGGTCGAAACCTGGTTGGTTGAGGAATATCCTCCTCTATGGTGAAGCAGTGGTCTCCATGGTAACAGGTAACAGACAGGTAAAGGGGCGGGTCATTACCTGTAAACAGAGGTAGTGGGGGGTTAGGGGCTGAATGCGGCAGGGGAAATCAATCCTTTACAGTGGCTTACTTTGCTGTTTTAAGATCAATGTGTTATCTTCCTGTGACACATCAGGGAGCAAGGAAGGCTGCCAGAGGACTCACTGCTAAATGGAGAAGGAGAACAATAACATACAACACCAGACCAAGCCTCAGAGCACAGGAACCATACCCAGTGAAAACCTATCCAAACAGCCTCATACTCTCACATGAATCCTACCAGTTTCACACCRTTGCCTCATCAGAATATCACTATAAATTGCATGATTGAGGCCTTGTGTAGCTTTTCAAAGGTCCAATTCACAAACTGCTCATGATGAACAACACGGTCCGTCTATCTAATGTCATAAACTWTAACTAAAACTTGTTTGTATTTTAAGCAAATATACTGAACAAAAATATCAAAGCAACATGTGAAGTGTTGGTCCCATGTTTCATGAGCAGAAATAAAAGGTCCCAGAAATTTTTCAGAYGCACAAAAAGCTTATTTCTCTCCAATTTTGTGCACACATTTGTTTACATCCCTGTTAATTAGTACACAGGTGCACCTTGTGCTGGGGACAATAAAAGGCCACTCTAAAATGTGCAGTTTTGTCACACAACACAATGCCACAGTTGTCTCACGTTTTGAGGGAGCGTGCAAATGGCATGCTGACTGCAGGAATGTCCACCAGAGCTATTAATTTCTCTACCATAAGCGTTGTTTTAGAGAATCCAACGTTGTTTTAGAGAATGCCTCACAACCGAAGACCACGTATAACCACATCAGCCCAGGACCTCCACATCTGGYTTCTTCACCTGCGGGATCATCTGAGACTAGCCACCCGGGCAGCTGATGAAATTGAGGAGTATTTCTGTCTGTAATAAAGCCATTTTGTGGGGAAAAACTCATTCTGATTGACTGGGCCTGGCTCCTCAGTGGGTCGGCCTAGCTCCCAAGTGGGTGGCCCTATGSCCTCCCAGGCCCACCCATGGCTGCGCCCCTGCCCAGTCATGTGAAATCCATAGACTAGGGCCTAATGAATTTATTTCAATTGACTGATTTCTTTATATTAACTGTAACTCAGTAAAATAGTTKAAATTGTTGCATTTATATTTTTGTTCAGTATATATTCAACCTCACCTCAACTACGCATAACCACATGTCAACCACAGGTATAACATATTTCAAGCGGCGGGAAGCACGGTACACAGATTCGTTTTTAGGGGATGGGTCCAGCGTTAACGCTTGAAGTTTTTGATGTTTATGCAAATAGACYTGATCAAGGTCGTCGGAATGTTGGCAGAGTGGCGGGCCCAACAGCTCGAGCAGTAGGCGGGAAACGATTGGGTCAAGGGATGTATTAATATGACAGCATCATTACAGCGCCGTAAACGGGAGAGCTGCTCGCGCTGGGTCCATTACGCTGCACCGACCTCTTCCTCAGAGCTATTCATCCTGCAGCCCGCGAGACTGATTTATTATGATACAGACTCCTCCACCACCGTCTCTCACTCTCTCTCTCTCTTTCTCTCTTTCTCTCTCTCTCTCTCTTTCTCTCGCGCGCTCTCTTCCTCGCCAAGGCTGCGGGCGGTATTGCATACCTGTCGTATAGAGCACATCTCACTTTATTACGGAACCGAATTACTTCCCCCTATATCCCATTCACAGAAACATATATCTTCTCAATTAGGCATGCACGTTTATCAGCCCGTAGGCTACAGAGGACACTGCGCTTCTCTAACACCAGTAGAAATTGACAGGCTAGGCTGCCACATTCAACACACCACGGTTAACGCTTTAAATAAACCCCGTTAATACACCGGTCAATCAACAGTCTGGGTGATTGAAATTGCTCGTAGATGTTGTCATTGATTGGTTGAGTAAACAGAGCGGGAGATGATAGCATGATTTTCACATGATGAGCCTGTGTCCGTAAAAGGACATATAGGATCTCTGTGCTGTGTAGCCTATATGGATGCTCCTGTGAAGTCTTCCAATGGGTATGTGCTCCAAGCAGGGGCTGACTGGCCCGAAAGGGGCTGACTGGCTGGTCCATTTTTAGCCCAGTGGGCCTGTCTAACTTTTTAACTTTTTCTTCAAATGTTTTATTATCTGGCTAATAATGGTGGCATTATGGAAACAAATGGGTCCGTGTGTTAGAAAAGGCAGGGCCTTTCTTGTCCCAGTCCGCTCCTGGCTCCATGGTTAACAATGTCAAATAACAAGACGTGGCGATGGTCTGTATGTCTGTCTCATAGCCTGTGTAAACGGGACGGATGTGGTAGCTGCATGCGCTTGTCCTCCGGAGCTGTCCGCGGTGCTGAAATTGAACCGTAACAACAGTCGTCGCGCGCGCCACCGTTTACCCACTCAACCATTGCAGAGAAGAGAGTTCTGTAACTTGCATCTTTCTCTTGACAATGTTAAACTAAATCCTCACCGTTCAGACAGACTTAAAGACAGGAGTGCAAGAAGGCTGTCTGCTACACGGAATTATGTCAGAGCGAGAGAACAGCGAGTCTGTAGCATTTGGGGGAGGGGGTACGGTACCAATAACCAACCCCGGTAACGTCAGGATATATGCACGTTGGCAGGAGCTTTTAACGGGCAATTAATGCAAAAACATGACAGAGACATMATCTGAAATGAGTATTAGCATTGTCTGACGTCAACCAAAATCATGTCTCTCCATTCCATTTGAAGTCAACATAGTGTAGGCTATCTGCTGTGTCTCACTGTTGCATCCACAGGCTGAACGCGCAGTTACGTTAAATCCAAATCTATACACAGAGAGCCTTACCGTGTCAATCTGACCCTGCCACAGTCGGGGGGCTCGTGTCATCACGTGTAGCCTACGACCTCGTTAATTTCGACGGGATAACGRMAGAACCAGCACCGGCTGCTCGCGACCAAGGCCACAGCTCGAGCTCATCTCGTCTTCATGTCACGCACAAACTCTGCCGGTGCTATGTCTGCTCACGCATCGCGCGCCAAACCCCCTCTTCTGTTCTCTGCGCTGGTCTCTCAATCCCCCTCTCTCTATCTCCTCTCAGCCAGTCTGTCTCGCGACGGGGCAGCGTTATCTGACCGCTCTCTATATCCTCACACTGTGCTGAGGAGTGACTGTCATATGTGTTTGTCTGACACAACTCCACTCAGGGAGAACTGCGGTTGGTGAGCTTGTGATTTTGTTTGGGTTATTTCCTGCTGCGCCTGCCGCTTTCAGACCGCAAGGTGACTGCCTCGTGTCATTCGAAGCCCCGCTCAGCGCGCGCCTTTCCCTCCAGTAAAAGTCCGGTTCGGTGCCTTTGAGTTTCTCTATTCTAGTGTTTGTGAATGAATCCCCGCATTGAACCAGTGACACTAGGCTAGATCACCAAACACACTGATCACCAGATCACACACATACACACAACACACACACAGTGACTAAAAGTGTGTGTGTGTCTGTTTGTGTGTGTGCATGTGTGTGTGTGCATGTGTGTGTCCTCTCAAAAGGAGAATGTCAAGTCTACCACCCCGTGGCCATCCTGAGACATATTGATGGAATGAGCATCTGGGTGTGTTTATTGATCAATGACACTGTCACACACACACACACATTAGGCTGGTCTCAGTAACACAAACAGCAGTCTAAATCATTAGTACTGTCATCAGCAGGCAGGAACAATACACATAGTTAGGCTATTATACTCTCTAATATTAATATAGCCTAWCACAAAGCTAGAAGCTTTGTTGCAGGCAGTCAAAATATGCTTTGGTGYTAAAATGTTCCTGATATCATATTATATTTCCAATTAATAGAATGCAGTCCACGAGAGGACAGTTTTGTGTTATAAACACTAATTCCAGGATGCCACAAATATCGCGGGAATCAGATGAGATCAACCGGGCTTTAACACAATTGCCAATGATGCACGAGTAAACATCCGCCAGCCCGCCTCTCATCGTGAAAACACTCATCTAACCTGTTCACCGTTCGTTTGGGAACAAAATAATACACCTCAACAGTATCCTATCAATGTAAAAGCCTTCGTTTAGGAACAAAATAATACACCTCAACAGTATCCTATCAATGTAAAAGCCTTCGTTTAGGAACAAAATAATACACCTCAACAGTATCCTATCAATGTAAAAGCCTTCGTTTAGGAACAAAATAATACACCTCAACAGTATCCTATCAATGTAAAAGCCTTCGTTTAGGAACAAAATAATACACCTCAACAGTATCCTATCAATGTAAAAGCCTTCGTTTAGGAACAAAATAATACACCTCAACAGTATCCTATCAATGTAAAAGCCTTCGTTTAGGAACAAAATAATACACCTCAACAGTATCCTATCAATGTAAAAGCCTACATTTGAAATTGAAAATGTATTACTTTGCATTTTTAACCCAATGCTTTTTACAGAAACATGAATACAATTGACTGCTCTGTTGTTTTTCCTGAATGTAAGACTCATCCAAAAGTTATATGGGAAACGCTAGTTGAATAGGCCTACCTCAACTAGGCCACGGTGCATGTCTTGGAGAAACCCCCACTCTTCACACACCGATCGGAGCATCATGGTTGTGATTATACCACTTTTTCATCCTGGCAACGACGGAATCCCTAGTCTTTGTTCCCATGCTCTTCGCTCGCTCTCTGTCTGTCGCCCTCACACTGCACGGCTCCCAAAGATCTGACACGTTCTGCTCKCTCTCTCTCTCTCTCTTTCTCTCTAMCTGTATCTCACTCTGTGTTTCACTCAGCACTCTCTGTGTGCTCTCTCTTTTCAATGTGTATAGGCAAAGTGTGTTTGTGTGAATGGATGGATGGGCGGATACAGATTCAGGAGGAGTCTTTAGGGGCTTGGTCATAAACAAGGCCAGGATTAAATCGCCAGCCAAATACGAGAGGGATTAGAAGACCATTAAAAGCAAACAAAGAATTTAAAGCAGAAATACACACTAAATACACATTAAATAGCAAAGTCTAGAGGGAGCCTACACACACAAACACACACATGGCGGGCTGGATAGGTCGCACATCTAGCAGGCTTCCTCTAGACTTTGATATTTAGTGTGAATTTCATCTTTAATTCTTTGTTTTCTCAAAATGTTTGTGCTAAATTACTATTCAATTTTTTTCTCATCGTTTTTTTCTATATTACTCTTTCTTTACCCATTTATTTATTATATTGTTGTCAAGAAGTGAACCTGAGAGGAGAAGAACCTGGAGAGAGAATAACCTGGGAGAAGGACCTGGGGAGAAGAAGGACCTGGGGAGAGAAGAACCTGGAGAGAGAAGAACCTGGGAGAGAAGGACCTGGGGAGAGAAGGACCTGGGAGAGAAAAACCTGAGAGAGGAAGAACCTGGGGAGAGAAGGACCTGGGGAGAGAAGAACCTGGAGAGAAGAACCTGGAGAGAGAAGAACCTGGGGAGAGAAGAACCTGGAGAGAAGAACCTGGGGAGAGAAGAACCTGGGAGAGAAGAACCTGGAGAGAGAAGAACCTGGGAGGAGAAGAACCTGGGAGGAAGAAGGACCTGGGGAGAGAAGGACCTGGAGAGAGAAGAACCTGGAGAGAGAAGACCCTGGAGAGAGAAGAACTTGGGAGGAAGAACCTGGGGAGAGAAGAACCTGGGGAGAGAAGAACCTGGGGAGAGAAGAACCTGGGGAGAGAAGAACCTGGGAGAGAAGAACTGGAGAGAGAATAACCTGGGAGAGAAGAACCTGGAGAGAGAAGAACCTGGGGAGAGAAGGACCTGGAGAGAGAAGGACCTGGGGAGAGAAGGACCTGGGAGAGAAGAAACCTGGAGAGAGAAGAACCTGGGGAGAGAAGGACCTGGGGAGAGAAGAACCTGGGAGAGAGGAACCTGGGAGAGAAGAACCTGGGAGAGAAGGACCTGGGAGAGAGAAGAACCTGGGGAGAGAAGAACCTGGAGAAGAAGGACCTGGGGAGAGAAGAACCTGGAGAGAGAAGAACCTGGGGAGAGAAGAAACCTGGGAGAGAAGAACCTGGAGAGAGAAGAACCTGGAGAGAGGAAGAGAACCTGGGAAGAAAGAACCTGGGAGAGAAGGACCTGGGAGAGAAGAAACCTGGGAGAGAAGAACCTGGAGAGAGAAGAACCTGGGGAGAGAAGAACCTGGGGAGAGGTGAACCTGGGGAGAGGTGAACCTGGGGAGAGTTGAACCTGGGGAGAGGTGAACCTGCAGCGAGGTGGACCTGCAGCGAGGTGGACCTGCAGCGAGGTGGACCTGCAGGTAAGCATTTCATTGCCATCCAGGTCACCCGGGATACAAGTCAGAATTCGATGTTCATCCATGTCTGAGGACATTGGGAGACGAGGTGGAAACCTGCCACTAGGGGCAACCATGAGCGCTGTTACCTTCAAGTAAGTTTYGTTTTTACTATGATGTTGTGGGCAGGGATGGCAGATARCTGTAAGCATCTGATTCAAAAGGTTGCAAGTTCAAATCCAGGACTAGAGTTGTTTTTTAGATTTTTGTTTTAAGCCTATCCCAAACTGTGACGMCCCTCCCACTCTGTCTGCCGTATTCTTTCTCTTTGCTCTTGTTTTCCTTATTAGGATGCTGGCGGGCGGAGCCGGGAGGGTCGTCAGCGACATGGGACACACCTGGGCCCGGGCCCAGGATAAATGCACCTCTTCCCCAATCATGGAGGAGACTCTCTCCATGCAGACACACTGTTAGATTTTGTTGTGGCATTTTTGTGGCCGTTTGGTTTGTTTGCTTTGGCACCTTTCAACACCCCTCATTATCACATTTATGCACGCAACCACTSACTTACACTACTGACTACTGACTACACACACCATTGTTAATTGTATTTAGTTTACTTCAGTTAATRAGTAKATTTTGTTATTCCTTATCTCCACGTTGTCTCCCTTTTTGTTACGAACTTCTAGCTGGTTCGTGACACAAACCTTAACCTTTACCTTAACCATTCGAAGTTAWTGACTAACCATCACATTTCATAGTTAATGTCTAAACCTAACCCTAACCTTAAAAATTGGGAGTTAATGCCTAAACCTGACCTTAAGCACGTTGAAATTTGACGTTTGAGAAACATGAATGAAGGTCTAATTCTGACTGTGAGAGCTACTTTCAGTAAAAAGGTGCTATCTAGAACCTAAAAGGTTTCTTCAGCTGTCGCCATAGGAGAACCCTTTGAGGAACCCTTTTGGTTCCATGTAGAACCATTTACACTGATGGTTCTACATGGAATCCAAAATAGTTCTACCAGGAACCAAAAAGGTTCTTCAGAGGGTTATCCTTTTTTCTAAGAGTGTAGTTGTTCGTTGCACTGTGTACTCCATGTACTGTATATCATGTGTATATGATGAATAAACTAACTTGAACACACCTACATACATGCTGAGCATTCAGAGCTTTAACTGATGCAGTGACAGTCTGACTATAAGATTCACATCTCTCCCTTCTCTCTCTCTCTCTCTCTCTCCCCTTCTCTCACTCTCTCCCCTTCTCTCCCTCTCTCCCCCCTTCTCTCTCACTCTCTCCCCTTCTCTCTCTCTCCCCTTCTCTCTCTCTCCCATTCTCTCTCTCTCTCATACTCTGATTCTATTCTCTCACAGGCACACTTAAACAGACAGGCTAAATGTCACAGCACACATCCATTAATAAAGACACAAATATAGAAATGCTCCATTCACTGCCTCATAGTTCAGCTGGGCCAAATTACATTACCTGCTCTGTGTGAGGGAAAGAGACCTGGGCTTCATTAACACAGCCTGTGTGTGTGTGTGTGTGTGTGTGTGTGTGTGTGTGTGTGTGTGTGTGTGTGTGTGTGTGTGTGTGTGTGTGTGTGCCTGCGTGTGAGCATGTCAAGACTCAAAGGAACTGAGCTAAAATTCAACCTCCGAACTCCATCAACATTGAGATTGAGACACCACTGGCCAAACCAGAGCCCCCCAACCCAGTGGAGGAGATATGACTCAGCAGAAAGGTCATGGGACACTATGAGTTCTGTTCTGCTCATGCACGCAAACACACACACACACACACACACAAATCAAAATAGCACAACCTCCATTTCATTTCATATGTGATATGTAAACCCTGAATGAAACTGCTCATCACAGATGGAAACAGAGAATGTTCCAGGGTCACGTCACCATGGCAACCACTGACAGCTGTTGCGAAAGAGATGTAATGACAACTTGCCAATGGAACTGCTAAGCTGTAATTACCCTCACAAACACCAGAGTCGAGCTTACACACACACACACACACACACTGCAGAGTTATAGATCTCTCCCGCTCAAAAATGTACCTACCCCAAGATGATATTAAATGAAGACATTATTTGGATTATAATGGTCCATACTCACAAAACATCTGCATGCAGGGATTTGTTCAGAAAAAAGGAGAGCAGAGGAAGTTTGGGTCAAGGCTTGAACGTTCTGTCAATCATTTTGTGACCCATGAGGTTCGATTCTATCACATTGATCTGAATGTGATCAATAACTGAATTGATTTAAATTGACTTGAATTAATATACAACGTGTGGGTTTAATCCTGAATGCTGATTGGTTAAAACTGGAAATCCAGCTGGTGTCTATTCCACAAGTTATCATCTGCTAAATCTATGATGTTAAAATGCCTATTTACTCTGTTCCATCTGACTGTGGAATCCACTGTCTCATCAGCCCAGCAAGGTAACTTATAAACTTGATCTCCACTATAAAATGCATCTAGACATTATCTCACATTTCTTTTAGACTAGCATTTAGTTTTCAACAGCGGAGATTTGTCTAAACCTTGCTGCTGTCTCATTTACAACATTGTTTGAATATTAAATTCGACCTCTATCTGTCCCATAGTAATGAACGTGTCGGGAGTCGGGGTGAGACAGACAGACAGCTTTTCTCAGCCAGTCGAAATCATGAATCAGCATCATATTTATGGATCTACTGAAAACAAAGAACTATCAATAGAAAAAAGGTCAAGCGAAATGGAGTGCAGCTAGTGTGCAGTCTTTCCAGCTTCAGTTTGAAGTGAGTGTGTTGGCTGTGTTGTTGCTGTGTTGTTGGCTGTGTTGTTGGCTGTGTTGTTAGCTGTGTGTTGTTGCTAGCTCCTCTGAACAACAGTGTCCTGACGTGTGTTGTTGGCTAGCTCCTCGAACACAGTGTCCTGACGTGTGTTGTGTGGGTGTTGTTGGCTGTGTTGTTGGCTGTGTTGTTGGCTGTGTTGTTGGCTGTGTTGTTGGCTGTGTTGTTCGCTGTGTTGTTGGCTGTGTGTTGGCTGTGTTGTTGGCTGTGTTGTTGGCTGTGTTGTTAGCTGTGTTGTTAGCTGTGTTGTTGGCTGTGTTTGTTGGCTGTGTTGTTGGCTGTGTTGTGCTGTGTTGTTGGCTGTTGTTGTTCGCTGTGTTGTTCGCTGTGTTGTTGCTTGTGTTGTTGCTGTGTTGTTGGCTGTGTTGTTGGCTGTGTTGTTTGCTGTGTTGTTCGCTGTGTTGTTGGCTGTGTTGTTGCTGTGTGTTGTTAGCTGTGTTGTTGGTGTGTTGTTGGCTGTGTTGTTAGCTGTGTTGTTGGCTGTGTTGCGGGCTGTGTTGTTGGCTGTGTTTTCGCTGTGTTGTTAGCTGTTGTTGTTAGCTGTGTTGTTGGCTGTGTTGTTGGCTGTGTTGTTGGCTGTGTTGTTGGCTGTGTTGTTGGCTGTGTTGTTGCCAGCTCCTCTGAACAACAGTGACCTGAGGAGAGAGCACATATACCAGGTGAAATCATGCATCATTAGCTCATTGTTATGGATGTATCCAAATAAATGTCAACTTAAACAAATGCAGCTACTTGGTTGTTATTCTGGCTGCACTGTTGACGTGACCATAAGTTAGGCGTAGTTGGCTAGCTGCAAGCAAGAGATAAGATGGCAATGGAACATTTAGAACCAACGACTAGAACCACACACACACACACACACACACACACACACACACACACACCACACACACACACACACACAGAAACATGCTGTACTCCCACAGACGCAAAAACATTCTCTCACTCTCTCTCTCTCTCACACACACACACATGTGCATGCACGCACACACACACACACGCACGCACCCGCACGCACCGCACACACACCCACACACACACACACATACATACACAGACACAGAAACATGCTGTACTCCCACAGACAATAAAATATTCTCTCGCTCTCTCACACACACACACACACACACACACACACACACACACACACACACACACACACACACACACACACACCACACACACACACACACACACACACACACACACACACACACACACACACACAGAAACATGCTGTACTACCCACAGACAAATAAAATTATTCTCTCTCTCTCTCTCACACACACACACAACACACACACACACACCACACACACACACACACACACACCACACACACCACACACACACACACACACACGACACACACACACACACACACACACACACACACACACACACACACACACACACACACACACACACACACACAGAGAAACATGCTGTACTTCCCACAGACACAAAAACATTCTCTCACTCTCTCTCTCTCACACACACGCACACACGCACGCACGGCCACAGCACGCACAGCACACGCACGCACGCAACGCACGCCCAAATAAGAGAGAATGTTACAGTAAGTAAATCAATTATTCAATGGCATTTCAAAACAACACTGGGTATCCTCTGTTTCCATAGAGACACTGTTGATTTAATGCCACTACTCAGGGATTTGCTCTCTCTGTCTAAGTAGGACAAATATACGCAAATAGACACTTAGACACAAGTACCAACAAATATTAATAAGTGKGGATTTAAATGATGAAACATGTGCTCTCTAGTAARTTGCTCATGTCTATCTAGTACTAATAACCAGGCCTGGGGAGGTAATCAGAGAGACATCATAACAATCTATACTACCAAAGCACCCCTCTCTCTTACACACTAAACTGACATAAATTGGCCCTACACTGACTGGGATTTTCTGCCCTAAGGTTAAAATTTGGGGAGAGTAAACTGATCCTAAATCTGTTCCCAGGGCAACATCTACCTTTAGCACAGCCAAATCATCCTAAATCACTGTCTCTAACGATAGTAGTCCTGTGGGATGTGATCAGGTCATACCTCCACCTAGTGGTGAGTTGGCTGTACATACACCAGTAACGAATCATAAGTAGTTTCCAATTCGCTTTTTGATGCTTCATTTGTTTCTGGTAATTCTTAAATTCATTAAACGTCTTMATTTGTAATTGCAGAAACGTAATATCAGAGTCGGGAAAAAATGGCTTTATTGTAATTCAAGGTGTTGGTTTGTTTCTTAAAACCCATGTCATAATTGTTGCAACAAATGGCCTACAGAATATAATGTAGGTCATGAAAAAAGGTGTGACTGATATGGCAAGCCTGTGCATAATCATTTCACCTGTTACGGTGTGAAAGGATGCGATGTGAGCAGGCACAACCTATAGAGAACAAGCAATTGATTATGTAGGCTAAATACAATATTATTTCTACAAGGGTTATACAAAAACACTGCCTACTGACTGAGCCAAAATCTGATGAAAATTCAAACTGCTATAATTGCACTCAATTACCGGTGGGTCTTATCTGACCACAGATCTGACTGCAGGCCAGGGTCACAGATTTCCTCTCCTGGTGTGTGT
>NW_019946772.1:18945-21124 GCF_002910315.2 Salvelinus sp. IW2-2015
CAGGTGTATTAAATCATGTCCGGGGAAAGGGTAGGCTGTTCTACTGTGTTTTTTTTGTGTGCAGATCATAAAGATCATAAAAGCCATCAAATGTTCCGCTGAGCGGGGCACGAGGTTTGGCTAATCCCGATGAAAACGCACTCGAGCGGCGGGAATTACATCATAGGAATTACTTCGTGTCCACGGGCTCGCCTGTTTCTGTTAACCGAGAGTCTCTCCAACAGCAATCTCTCTCTCTCTCTCACCACACACACACCAACACACACACACACACACACACACACACACACACACACCACACACACACAGCACACACACACACACACACACACACACACACACATCACACACACACACAGCACACACACACACACAACAACACCGACACACCCACAGAGCCTGGATAATACAGCTGGATAATACAGCTGGATAATACACCTGGATAATACAGCTGGATAATACACCTGGATAATACACCTGGATAATACACATGTATCCCAGTTCAAAAGGTGTCACTCATTGTTCCAAATTAGGCCTACTGTTTGTGCTTCGAGTGGGGTTCTACCTCTCTGTTTCCAAGAATAAACTACATCATTGTTACTGTCACTGTGTCTGTAACAAGGCCTACCTGAAGGCCTATAAGGTCCAGGTGACTTGACCATTGAGCACTAATTCATTTCAAACAACTTTATCCATTTATATTGCAACATTAGCCTACAATAGGCTACTCTGTTCCTGTTTTGCGCAYACTGGGACAGGTGTGAAATCTTCTCCAGTGTCGTTTCACTCTGGAGATAATGTGGTGAACGGCAGACATTAGCATGAAGTCACTGTACAGTAGCTCATCTGTTCCACACTGTRAGATGGGATACTATGTGAGAGTTCCTGGGAAGTTGGAACCACTCCACTCTCTCMCCCCAGATCATTCCCACGCATTCCAGGCCGGCAAGGCCTGGGGGAAGARGGTTGGGGTCAGCTGGTCTGGAGACAGAATGAGGCTGGATTCATCCCAAGCATGTGATGGTATGGGGAGCAGAGAGGGGAGGAGCGAGGGTGTGGGCAAGTGGAAGTTATAATGTGACTTAACATTACTCTTTCTTTTCCCCGGACCTGCTGTGTCACGACAGCCGGATGCAGTCGCGTCGTCGCCGTGTGCTTCGTTAGTCTGTGTAGAGAACTCTTGGCTGTGGTAGTTGGTTAGTCATGGTATTTCTGGTTGTTGGGTAGCCTGTTTGAGCTGCTGCTCCTGGGGTCGTGTGTGGGCCAGTTCCCCAGGTCCTGCGCCAACACAGAGGCGCTGCGGAACAAGCAGTGCTACGTGTCCAGGGATTCACTACTACGTGTCCAGGGATTCACTACTACGTGTCCAGGGATTCACTACTACGTGTCCAGGGATTCACTACTACGTGTCCAGGGATTCCAATTACTACGTGTCCAGGGATTCACTAACTACGTGTGCCAGGGTCATGCGGTCCATTCACATCTAATCTACGTAGTCCAGGGATTCCTGTCGTGAACTAACGATGTCAGGGATTCACGTAATACTACGTGTTCAGATCCAGCCGTGTCAAGTTCACTGAATTACGTCCAGGTGTTCCTACGGGCAGATTCCCACTAGCTGTCAGGGTACCCTACCGTGTCCAGGAATTCATACTACGTTCAGTTTCAACGTGTCCAGGGATTAACTACTAAGTGTCCAGGGATTCCTAATATGTGTCCAGCGATCACTACTACGTGTCAGAATGTTCACTACTACGTGTCCAGGGATTCAGTAATACGTGTCCAGGGATTCTCTAACTGTCCGTCATCAGCTACTAGTGTTCCTAGGTATTCCACTGACATACGTGTCCAGGGATTCACTACTACGTGTCCAGGGATTCACTACAACGTGTCAGGATTCACTAACTACGTGTCCAGGGATGCACTACTACGTGTCCAGGGATTACTACTACGTGTCGCAGGGCTTCACAACTACGTGTCAGGGATTCACTACTACCGCTGTCCAGGGATTCACTACTACGTGTCCAGGGATTCACTACTACGTGTGCCAGGAATTCATACTACGTGTCCAGGATTTCACTACACGTGTCCCAGGGATTCACTACTACGTGTCCAGGGATTTCACGACTACGTGTCCAGGGATTCACTACCACGTGTCCAGTGGATTCACTGACTACGT
>NW_019946772.1:24639-27742 GCF_002910315.2 Salvelinus sp. IW2-2015
CTTCCTGTTTGGCCCTGTCCGGGGATATCATCGGATGGGGCCAGTGTCTCCTGACCCCTCCTGTCTTGGCCTCCAGTATTTATGCTGCAGTAGTTTATGTGTCGGGGGGCTAGGGTCAGTTGGTTATATCTGGAGTACTTCTCCTGTCTTATCTGGTGTCCTGTGTGAATTTAAGTATGCTCTCTCTAATTCTCTCCTTCTCTCTTTCTTTCTCTCTCTCGGAGGACCTGAGCCCTAGGACCATGCGTCAGGACTACCGGGCATGATGACTCCTTGCTGTACCCAGTCCACCTGGCCTTGCTGCTGTTCCAGTTTCAACTGTTCTCCCTGCGGCTATGGAACCCTGACCCGTGTCCAGGGATTTACTACTACGTGTCCAGGGATTTACTACTACATGTCCAGAGATTTACTACTACGTGTCCAGGGATTCAGTGATGTGACATCACTGAATCATGAACCAAGAGCCTGGAGCTGTTATGCCCACTGATCACACTGATGACTCATGACTGGCCAAACTCCTGGCTGGGCCTACCAAGATTACAATATGAGGTCACATTGTAAATCTCTCATCTGCACAAGCAAATCTCAAATAATACCTCTCACCCTAAGCCTCCTTCCTATGTGATTTGAGACCCAGCCTAATCCAGAGCAGGAGAATGGCAGGAGAAACAGAGGCTGGAGAGGGACTATTGGTTAGCAGTCTTTGTGTATAGTCGGTTTATAGTCTGTGACACATGGTTCATTTAACACAGCAGATGTACAGGTAATGGAGTGGGTTCTTTTTATCAGAACCAGGGAGCAGAAAGAGAGTTTTATCAGAACCAGAGAGCAGAAAGAGAGTTTTATCAGAACCAGAGAGCAGAAAGAGTTTTATCAGAACCAGAGAGCAGAAAGAGAGTTTTATCAGAACCAGAGAGCAGAAAGAGAGTTTTATCAGAACCAGAGAGCAGAAAGAGAGAGGGAAAGTAAGCTTTGGCAATATGTACATTGTTACGTCATGCCAATAAAGCACATTTAATTGAATTGAGAAATAGAAAGATACAAAGAGAGAGAGTGAGGTGAAGTGAGTGAGTGAGTGAGTGAGTGAGTGAGTGAGTGAGTTGGAGTGAGTGAGTGGAGTTGAGTGAGTGAGGTGAAGTGAGTGAGTGGAGTGAGTGAGTGGAGTGAGTGAGTGAGTGAGTGAGTGAGTGAGGTGGTGAGTGAGTGAGTGAAGTGGAGTGAAGTGAGTGAGTGGAGTGAGTGAATGGGTGGCAGGAGAGTAACATCCAAAGAGGAGGGGAAGTACAACAGAAGGTGGTGTATACCGTGATGTTTGTGCTTGTATTGTAAATGGCAGTGTGTGTGTGTGTGTGTGTGTGTGTGTGTGTGTGTGTGTGTGTGGTGTGTGTGTGTGTGTGTGTGTGTGTGTGTGTGTGTGTGTGGTGTGTGTGTGTGTGTGTGTGTGTGTGTGTGTGTGTGCTGTGTGTGTGTGTGTGTGTGTGTGTGTGTGTGTTTAAGGTTTGCGAGCCTGAGACGGGGATGGTTTGACAGGACAGAATACGAATGCACAAAAGCCCTCGAACGTCTTCATGAACGGATCCATGAGCTCAGTACAGGGCTCAGCCAATGACCCCATATTCTACTGCACTACGCCTTTCATAGACAGGTCACAACACGCGCTCAGCACACCACTTTCTCCTGCGAACAGGCGTGGTCTGCTTCTAAACACAAACCATTAGCAAGAACCCACAGTTGACAAACACAACTTAAGCTAATTGGCTTCCATTTATAATGCGTATATAATTACAATCAACTTGCATTTCTAAAGGCTAAAGTCATTTGTTCCCCTCAACATATGATCAGAGAAAGATAGAGAGGGAGAGAGCCAGAGACAGAGATAGATGGAGAGAGAGAGATTAGATGGAGAGGAGAGGAAGTGGAGAGAGAGAGAGAGATGGAGAGAGAAGAGATGGAGAGAGAGAGAGAGAGAGAGAGAGAGAAAGAGAGAGGAGAGAGAGAGCGAGAGAGAGAGAGAGAGAGAGAGAGTAGAGAGAGAGACGGAGAGAGAGCGAGAAGAGAGAGAAGAGAGAGAGAGAGAGAGAAGAGAGAGAGAGAGAGAGAGAGAGAGAGAGAGAGAGAAGAGCAGAGAGAGAGAGAGAGAGAGAGAGAGAGAGAGGAGAGAGCGAGAGAGAGAGAGAGCAGAGAGAGATGACTGCCCGTAGCTGTGTTCTGATTTTCCACCTCCTGGAACATGGCTGTGGTAATGCCAAAGCATTCTCAATTTTATCTCTCTATTTTATTCTTTGTTTTATATCTTCCATCTAGAGAGAATGTTCCAGGAGAGAGGAGAATATAATCAACTGACAGCGGTAACACTATTCGCAGAAGTATGTGGACACCTCAAATAGTGGATTCGGCTATTTCAGCCACAGCCTGTTTGTGCTGACAGGTGTATAAAAATCGAGCACACAGCCATGCATCTCCATAGACAAACTGGCATTGGCTCTCTCGAAACGAGCTCAGTGCTTCAACGTGGCACCTGCACAGGATGCACACTTTTCAATAAAGTCAGTTCGTTCAAATTTCTGCCTGCTGCTAGAGCTCTCCCAGTCACTGTAAGTGCTGTTAGAATATTCGGTGAAGTTGATAACGTGTAGGAGCAAACAACAGCTCAGCTGCGACAGTGGGAGGTCCACACAAGTCACAGAACGGGACCGCGAGTGCTGAAAGTGTGTAGTGCGTCAAAATCGTTGCTGTCCTCTGTCGGGCAACACTCACAAGCTATCGGGAGCTGGTGGAAGAAATTGACGTGGCCTGCCACAGAGCCCTGACCTCAACTACCATCAAACACCTTCTGGGGATTGATTGGAAGGCGATTGTGATGTGCCAGGCCTATGATCCCAACATCAGTGCCCGAGCCTCACTAACTGTTCTCTTGGCGGCTGAAGAAATAGCAAGCTCCCCGCAGCAATGTTCCAACATCCTTAGTGCAAAGCCTTCCCAGAAGAGTGGAGGTTGTTGAGGTTTAGCAAAGGGGGGACCCAACTCCTAATTAACGCCCATAATTTTGGAAAATAGACTGTTCGACGAACATGTGTTCCACATACTGTTTTTGGCAGGTAGT
>NW_019946773.1:0-10806 GCF_002910315.2 Salvelinus sp. IW2-2015
CAGAACTTCATTAGCTCTATAATCAATATCCTAACTGGTAAATGTGCCTGGCTTTATAAATCATCAATATATCTACAGAAATAAGACACATCCTGCTTCTATATGTTTAATAACCAACTGAATCCGTGAGCACCAAGCCTCATGCAACCACAACATGTTGCGTAAAACTATTTCCTGTATTTCAATACTTCTATAGGCTAGTGTATCAATCAATCAATGAATCAATCATTCATTCATTCGTTCATATCATCACACAGCATATGAGTCATTCATGATTTGAAATGCAATCAAGCATTTTCATTTAAAAATAAAATCAAATAATCCTTGAATAATTAGCGTAAACAATCAATAAACTGTTGCCATTTCAGAAATTGCAGAAACAAAATAAATGTGACTGTTTTAAGTCTTTGCTGTAACAAAGGCTTTCCAACACAACAACAACACAACAACACATTACAACACACTCTCTGGTACGCTTATTGTTGTTTACATTGTTCCCAACTGAACAGCATATTGTAATCTAACAGATTACAGGCTGTATTGGACATGTGCATGACATGCATTCAGATATCACGTAAAGAGAGCAAGAGTTGAGGGAACAGGGAATGTTTTTCATAAACTAATTTAGGGATTTCGGTAACAGGGATTTTTCAGTCAGAAATGTCAGTAATTATGTGGCAGCTTCGGCGACATGGAGAGAGTGATAAACCCAGTTGATATTCTGAGGCGGCCGCTGCAGCAGGGAGGAGAAGGAGACAATGGCCGCTAGTTACACAGTCACTCACTGTCATCTTTTTTCAACACAGCGCAGCAAGTCTGAACACAATCAAATCAATTGCGGTCGGACTCCCTCTGGTCATTTGTGTGTCTTCATGATTTAATCAAACAGTGAGCTTAAAGCATCAGACAAGATCAGTGCATATAGTTGATATGCTTAAAATCCATAGGATGTGTCTATATATGGAAAAATACACGTTTTTTAAAACAGTCTCTTGGTCAACCAAATATTTTTTTTAGTCAAGGATAGCCCTAGTGCAAATAGTCCTCCCCCCTGTGTCTGCGTCTTCCTCCCCCTCTCCCTGACCCTGTTTCCCTCTCTCTCTCCATCTCCCGACCTGTTTCCCTCCTCTCTGCTCCCTCGCCTGACCTGTTTCCCTCTCTCTTCTCCACTCCCTGAGCACCTGTTTCCCTCTCTCTCTCTCTGCTCTCCCCTGAACCTGTTTACCTCTCGTCTCTTCCTCCCTGACTGTTTCCCTCTCTCTCTCCCTCTCCCTGACCTGTTTCCCTCCTCTCTCTCCTCCTTCTCCGCTGAACCTGTTTCCCTCTCTCTCTCCCTCTCCCTGACCTTGTTTACCTCTCTCTCTCCCTGACCTGTTCCCCTCTGCTCTTCTCCCTCTCCATGACCTGTTTCCTCTCTATCCTGACCTGTTTCCTTCTCTCTCTCCCCTCCCCCTCTCCAGCAGCACAATGAGAGGAGCTGTACTGTAATTACAGAGATAGACATCCGTGGAAGCTGGAATAGTAACAGAGAGAGCAGAGAAGCCGTCGGAGAGCGAAGAGTAACAGGGAGACAGAAGCTGTGGAGAGCTTGAAGAGTACAGAGATGACAGAGAGCTGTGGAGAGCGAAAAGAGTAACAGAGAGGACAGAGGAGCTGTGAAGTAACAGCGAGACAGAGGAGACAGAGAGAATGGAGAGTTGAAGAGTAACAGAGAGACAGGAGAGACAGGGAGAGCTGTGGAGGGCGGGGGGGTGGAGCTGAAGAGTTAACACGCTAACAACAACATTATTAAGGTTCGGGCTACTGCTAGCTACAGTATAGTTCAACCTATTATTAGTGCTTGGCTGCTAGCTAGCTTACAGTATATTCAACCTATTATTAGGTGCTGGCTACTAGCATAGCTACAGTATATTCAACCTATTATTAGGTGCTGAGCTGCTAGCTTGACTACCCAAGTATATGTCAAACCTATTTATTAGGTTGCTGGCTTGCTACGCTAAGGCTACAGTAATTCAACCTATTATTAGGTGTTGGCTACTAGCTAGCTACAGTATCTTCTAACCTATTATTAGGTGCTGGCTGCTAGCTAGCTACAGTATATTTTTTTTTCAACCTATTTATAAGGTTTTGGCTATCTAGCTAGCTATAGTATATTTCAACCTATTATTTAGGGTGTTGGCTGCCCTAGCTAGCCTACAGTATCTTCAATCCTATTTATAGGGCTGGAGCTACTAGTAGCTAAAACAAAAAGTTATTTTATTACCTATTTAAGCTGTAGGCTACTAGCTAGCTCGAGTTATGTTCAATCCTAATTATAGGGTTGGCTACTAGCTAGCTACAGTATGTTCAACCTATTACTTAGGTGCTGCGCTACTAGCTAGCGTACTAGTATATTCAACCTATTATAGGTGCTGGCTACTAGCTTAGCTACAGTATATTCAACCTATTATTAGGTGTTGGTACTAGCTAGCTACAGTTATATTACAACCTATTATTAGGTGTTGCTACTAGCTAGCACAGTATATTCAAACCTATTATTAGGTGCTGGCTCACTAAGGCTAGCTAAGTATGTTCAACCTATTATTAGGTGCTGGCTCACTAGCTAGCTACAGTTATATTCAAACCTATTATAGGTGCTGGCTACTAGCTAGACTACAGATATTTCACTATTATTAGGTTGCTGGCTACTAGCTAGCATACCAGTATAATTCAATCCTAATTATTAGGTGCTGGCTACTAGCTAGCTTACAGTATATTCACCTATTAGTAGGTGCTGGGCTACTAGCTAGCTACGAGCTATCTTCAAACCTATTATTAGCGTGCTGAGCTTAACTAGCTAGCTTACAGTTATATTCAACCTATATTTAGGTGCTGGCTACTTAGCTAGCTACAGTATCTTCAAACCTATTATTAGTTGATGTGCTACTAGCTTATCTACAGTATATCCAACCTATATTAGGTGGTGGCTGCTAGCTAGCTACAGTATATATTCAACCTATTATTAGGTGTTGGCTGCTAGCTAGCTACGGTATTCTTCAACCTATTATTTATGTGCTGGCACTAGCTAGCTACAGTATTTTTATACCTATTATAAGGCTGTTGGGTGGCTCAGCTAGCTACAGTATCTCAACCTATATATTAGGTGTTGGCTGCTGCAGCTACATGTATCTTCAAACTTATTATTAGGGTGTTCTGGCTTGCCTAGCCATAAGAAGTGGGTGTATAGGGTCATAATGCACTGAAGATAAGCCAGAAGAAGAATGAATGGTGTAGTCGGGTTATGGGTTAGGATCAACCCTAAAAGAGACCTAATACTAATAGAGACCTAACCTAATAAGACCTAACACTAACTTTAGAGTACCTAACACCTAATAGAGCACCTAACACTAACCACTAGTGAGAGACCTACACACTAATAGAGACCTAACCCTAAAGAGACCTAAACACTAATTAGAGTACCTAACACTAATAGAGACCTAACCCTAATTGAGAACCCTAACACTCAATAGAGACCTAACCAATAGAGACCTAACCCGTAGAGGACCGTAGACCTAACCTAAAGATTAGACCTGAGACACTAAAACTAACATCTAATAGAGACTTTAACACTTAATAGAGAACCTAACCTAATTAGAGACCTAACACTAATAGAGACCTAACACTAATAGAACCTAACACTTAACACTAACACTAATAGAGACTTAACACTAATAGAGACCTAACACTAATAAGATACCTAACCATAATAGAGACCTAACTCCTAATGAGACCTAATAAAAGAGACCTAATACTCAATAGAGACCCTTAACACTAATAGAGCCTTAACAAAACTGACTTACCCTAATAGAGATCCTAACACTAATAGAGACTAACCAAAACTAGAGACCTTAAACCCTAATAGAGACCTAACCACTAACACTAATAGAGACCTAACACCTAATAGAGACCAACACTAACACTAAAGACCTAACTATAGAGACCTAACACCTAATAGAGACACGAACATCTAACCCTAATGAGACACCTAACCTAATAGAGACCTCTAAACCTAATAGACCTAACAAAACCCTAATAGAGAGCCTAACACTAATAAGCTCCAACAAATATAGAGATCCCTAAACCCTAATAGAGATACCTTAACCCTAATAGAAAACCAATAAACCTAAACTAAGAGAGCCAACACTAAACTAACCCTAATAGAGACCTAACCCTAATAGAGACCTAGAACACTACCCTAAATAGAACCTAACCCTAATAGAGTAACCGAAGACACTAAACCCTAATAGAGATCCTAAACCTTCTAATAGAGACCGAACACTAACCCTAATAGAGACCTAACCCTAATAGAGACCTAAACCTAATAAGACCTAACACTAACTAATAGAGATTCCGAACACTAGACCCTACATAAGACCTATACCTCTAATAGAGACTTAACACTTAATGAGAGACCGAACACTAGACCCTAATAGAGACCTAACCCTAATAGAAACCAAACCTAATAGAGAACCGTAAACACTAACACTAATATAGATCCGAACACTAACCCTAATAGAGACCTAACCCCTAATAGAGACCGAACACTAACCTATACGAGACCTAACCCTAATAGAGACGAACACTCAACCTTAATAGAGACATGTAAACCCTAATAGAGGACGAACAACTCTAACACTAATAGAGACACCTTAACCCTAATATAGACCGGAAACCACAATAGACCTAAAATAGACACCTAACCCAATAGAGACCTAACACTAATAGAGCCTATCACTGAACTAGAGACCTAACACTAATAGAGACCTAACCCTAAATAGAGACCTAACCCTAATAGAGACCTTAACACCTAATAGAGAAACCTAACTCTAATAGAGACCTATCACTAAATTAGAGACCTAACTCAACTAGAGACCTAACACTAATAGAGACCTTAACACTAATAGAGAACCTAAACTCCCTAATAGGAACCTAACACTAATAGAGGAACACTAACACTAATAGAGACCTAACCCTAATAGAGACCCTAAACACTAATAGAGAACCTTAACGACTCTAATGAGAGACCTAACCCTAATAGAGAGACCTAAACCTCCTAATAGAGACCTAACCCTAATAGAGACCAAACACTAACCCTAATAGAAAACCTAACCCTAATAGAGACCAAACCCTAATTGGTGTTAATTTAAATGCATTCCAGGTGGACTACTCATGAAGCTGTTTGAGAGACTGCCAAGAGTGGTGCAAAGGTGGCTACTTTGAAGAATCTCAAATATAAAATATATTGATTTGTTATAACACTTTTTTTGATTCCTACATGATTCCAATGTGTTATTTCACAGTTGTGATGTCTTCACTAGTATTAAATAGCAAAAATAAAATAAAAACCCAGGAAATGAGTAGGTGTATTCAAACTTAAGACTTGGTACTGCATATCCAAAATATCTATTTGCTTAACACAACACTCACTTCCTTATCAGGGTCGCTGGTGCTGTGCGGTCCGCCGTGGACAGACGTAACCCATCCATATCCACAGGCAACCTTTGATATGATAAGTATATTGAGATGTGTTTGACCCGTCTCCGGGACACGACGGTAACGTGGAAGTCACCGGGGATAAGAGCGTTCATAGTTCTCTGGCCAGTCAACCATAATATGGACCCGAGAGTATGGCATGCATGAGCTGAGAGGAAATCAGCATATTGACAGAATCTCTCCATCTCTCACCTCATGCAGACGATACGCTCGGGTCCCCTCCCACATACATATCTGATGCCAACGTGGGTATCACACAACCTCAGCCCACACATATGGCCTATCAGCAGCTCCAAGGCCTTTTGAAATGTCAAAGGGATGGCTCGGGTTTGCCTCCTCCTTTCTCTCTCTCTCTCTCTCTCCTCTCTCTCTCTCTCTCTCTCTCTCTCTCTCTCTCTCTCTCTCTCTCTCTCTCTCGTCTCTCGCTCTCTCTCTCTCTCTCTCTCTGCTCTCTCTCTTTTTCTAATCTGTTTTTCCCTCCCTCTACAGACAACAATGATTCATCATTGCATGTACCACTAGAAGCCATACAGCCTACTCCATCTAAAGCAGACTGTCCCACATAGATCAAACTGTTTTAAATGTCACCACTGTAGGGCCTTGTGTTTATGGGTATATATATATATACAACCACAGATGCCAGCAATAGTAGTACAAGTATTGTCATTAAATCAATGTTATTTGTTTAGAGGAAAAATAGGAAATGCACACTACGTAACGTGGGGATTTGACTATGTTCTGACCTTGGCAATGACAAAGACTGTCGAGCCAAAAATACAGCTTTGCTGGAGAGGAGAGTCTCAGTCACTGTTATTACAAAAGTATGTGGACACCCCTTCAAATTAGTGGATCTGCCAATTTCAGCCACACACGTTGCAGACAGGTGTATAAAATGTTCATATACAAACATTGGCAGGTAGAATGGCCTTACTGAAGAGCTCAGTGACATTCAATGTGGCACTGTCATAGGATGCCACCTTTCCAACAAGTCGGTTCATGAAATGTAGAGTTTCCTCCAAGTCAATTGTCAATGCTGACTGACTGTGAAGTGGAAAAGTCTAGGAGCAGCAAAGGCTCTGCCGTGAAGTAGAAGGCCAAGAGGGCTGACTCCACTGAGTCAACTGGTCGATTGTTTTGGTTGATGAATGTTGGTCAACCGATATATCTTTTAGTCGAGCAGTAGCAAACACATTATAATTATAATATCATGGTGTACAAGACACCTGTCTGATTGCTCCTGTCTGAGTGGACTGATCATCTGTGGAGGCCGTGGGGATGACACAGTCATCAGTCTAAGACACCTGTCTGATTGGCTCCTGTCTGAGTGGGACTGATCCATTGTGGAGGCCGTGGGGATGGTACAGTCCATCGTCTAAGACGTGCTACTGAAATTGTATATGGTGATATTATGTAAGCAAAATGGTGCAAAATGAATTAAAAATAATATTATTTTATAACAAATGTGCTTTCTCCTTCGTTGGATACGGTCCTGAAACACATCAGTGTGCTGTTGAATTGGAGCCTTTTCCTAGACCATGTTGCTAATGTGCATAATATCAAAGTTACCCAGCAATTGGTGTTGAGAACAAAGTGGCGGAGGGAGGGAGGGAGAGATGAGGAAACAGCCCTTGACTTATTGTCTAAGAAACCATAACTTCATTAGCTCTATAATCAATATCCTAACCGGCTAAATGTGCCTGGCTTTATAAATCATCAATATATCTACAGATAACTTCATTAGCTCTATAATCAATATCCTAACCGGCTAAATGTGCCTGGCTTTAATAAATCATCAATATATCTACAGATAACTTAATTTAGCTCTATAATCAATATCCTAACCGGCTAAATGTGCCTGGCTTTATAAATCATCAATATATCTACAGATAACTTCATTAGCTCTATAAATCAATATCTCTAACCGGCTAAATGTGCCTGGCTTTATAAATCATCAATATATCTACAGAAAATAAGACACATCCTGCTTCTATATGTTTAATAACCAACTGAATCCTAGTGAGAGACCACCAAGCCTCATGCAACCACATGTCAAGTAAACAATTTCACAAATTCATCTGTTTTTAATCTTTGCTTTGCTGTAATAAAGGCTTTTTATCACTAGAATAGCCTCTAGGATTATTTATAATTGATTTAGTGTTTACACTGATCCACGTGATCAGTGTCGCTGAGGAAATGAGTCTGCTGTTAATGATAAWGCAGAGGATTTTCCCAAGGTCGCTGTTGACTCATATCCCTTGGTGGTTATTGGGGTCTAATTTGTCTCCACGTTTTGTGGATTGGGGTGATCAGTCCTTGGTTCCAAATATTGGGGAAGATGCCAGAGCTGAGGAGGATGTTAAAGAGTTTAAGTACAGCCAATTGAAATTGTGGTCTGTATGTTTTATCATTTCATTGAGGATACCATCAGCACCACAGGCCTTTTTGGGTTGGAGGGTTTAATTTTCTTCTTGTAGTTCATTCAATGTAATTGGAGAATCCAGTGGATTCTGGTCGTCTTTAATAGTTGATTCTAAGACTTGTATTTGATCATGTACAGTGGTTCTTCCTTTAACAGTTAGGAGCTTTTGCCTGCGACCGTTATTGGTAGATGGTGGCATTCCGTCTCTGCACCACACTAGCACAAGGGGGAGTTATAATGCTGATCTATTGGTAGTCTGAATTGTGGCATAAATTGACCAGCTTTTCATAAATGAATGGAGGTGTTTTCAGTCAGTCTCTCCTCTGGCACTAGATTCCTGCATCAGGCAACAACAACAACATTAACTGTTGATGGTCCTGGAGTTAAGAGAGAACTTGGGTCAATGGGGGAATTTCACTTGACATGTGGACTGATGATTTAGAAAAATAGGCACAGTGGGCTTTTGGTTTCTCTCGCTCTAAAAACAGAAATAATTAATTCTAATTAACAAACTGGCTTTATTTACAAATTAGTAAGAATGTCTCACCCCATGTTCAATAACGGCCTTTTTCCCTTTATTCAGATTACAATCGCTCACTTTTGGTTATTTGAAACTAAATGATCTTCAAAATATCATTATTTTTAAACAAGCCAAAGAAAGTTGGGTTGCAATTTTAAAGACCAAAATTGGTTAAAGAAAATTGTGATAAATAAAAATACATACCACCATCTCACGTAATTTTCCTTTCATAATGCATCCTTATTTACATTATTATTATGATTATTATTATCATTATTATTATTATTATTAACCCTGCATTATAATGATATTAAAGCCTCTTAGATATTCTCACAGATCCCCTTTGATGTTAATGTAGAATCCTCCAATCCTCTAAATGGAATTATTGGAGGAAAGTCACGTCATTGTTTGAGAGTCAGGCGGCATTGAAGAGGGCCAGGAACGAGATGGAGTCACAGTCCATGCCAGGCAGATGTTTATTTATTCTGCTGGCATCTTGACCCAGTTTATGCCCTCATTTGCAATGCAAGCCCATAACAATGGGAATAAACGGAAGAGGCAAGAGGAAGGGGRAAAACKAAGGATCTTCTCTGTCGGCCCTGGAGGCCTTTTGAAARCATGTTTTCACAACGGCTGATGGCAGCACAATAGACACGATGTGGTCCCAAAAACACCTCTCTGACATAGGGTACAGCACATCTCTTGAGGATGTCATTGAATGTCTCGCTTGGATCCTGGGCCTGACGCAACGGTCTTTGTTTGTCAGACGAATCATTGGGTTGAAACTACAGAACAGTACAAAACAAGAGAACACACATGGTTAATGTTCAGATTATTATTATTTTTTAAATTATAATAATAATTACGTATAAAATGTCTTAMAGAGCCTTTCCATAAGTCCACKCAAGTTTCTTCAACTGTCTTCTGACTGTGATTAGAGCAAAGTTGATTGCCTTTGACGATCGCTCATCATCTTTAAACATCAGTGAGTCCATCCCCAGCTAGCCCAGTGGATCTGGGCCGATTCCGGCTGACGTCATGTGGTCTGAGTCTGGGCTGCCTTCGGCAGTATTACTCATGTCTAGGATGTGGGGATTGAGCTCGGACCGATTCCGGTGAGAGTTATCTGGCCCAAATGTATTACTTGGGGCTCGGGCTAATTGTGGCTATTCTCTGGAAGATGATTACAAGGTTGCATTATATAATTAACATTTCGTTATTCATTTATTTTTCCATATTTTGTCATTCTGGTCAAAAAATACAATTTACATTTCATTTAAATTCTTTAAGAGTGCTGTTTAGGTAGTATTTTAGTATTTTGATACTTTGATTAGCATTAATCAGCATTAAACATTTTGTGGATGGGGCCTCCCGAGTGACGCAGCGGTCTGACACTGCATCRCAGTGCAAACTGCGTTGCTACAGATGCTGGTTCGATACCCATGCCGGCCGCAACCGGGAGACCCATGAGGCGACGCACAATTGGTTAGGGGAAGGTTTGGCTGGCCGAGATGTCCTTGTCCCATCACGCTGTAGTGACTCCTTGTGGCGGGCCGGGCGCATGCACGCTGACACGGTCGTCAGGTGTACGGTGTTTCCTCCGACACATAGATGTGGCTGTCTTCAGGGTTAAGCGTGCAAGAAGCAGTGCGGCACGGTTGTGTTTTGGACGATGCACGGCTCTCAACTTTCCCAAGGCCGTACGGGAGTTTCAGCAATGGGACAAGACAAATGGATCTTTCGAGTCCACTAAATGCATTGTTTTCTAACTTCTTATGGCTGCAGGGGCAGTATTGAGTAGCTTGGATGAAAGGTGCACAGAGGTGCCCATATTAAACGGCCTGCTCCTCAGTCATAGTTGCTAATATATGCATATTATTATTACTATTGGATAGAAAACACTCTGAAGTTTCTAAAACTGTTTGAATTATGTCTGTGAGTATAACATAACTCATATGGCAGGCAAAAACCTGAGAAGAAATCCAACCACGAAGTGAGAAATCTCAGGTTGGTCGATTTTCAACTCATCACCTATTGAATACACAGTAGGATATGGATATGTTTGCACTTCCTACGGCTTCCACTAGATGTCAACAATCTGTAGACTGTAGAACCTTGGGATGAAGCTTCTAACTGGTGATGTGGAGCCGGATGGGAGCTGTTTGAGTCAGTGGTCTGGCAGAGAGCCAGGTCCTGCTCACGCGCATTTCACTATGATAGGGACCTGCGTTCCATTTGCTTCTCTACACACAAAGGAATTCTCCGGTTGGAACGTTATTGGAATATTTATGATAACAACCATCCTAACGATTGATTCTATACTATAGGTTTGACA
>NW_019946773.1:13940-23226 GCF_002910315.2 Salvelinus sp. IW2-2015
AACCTACCTCTACTGTGAAACATTCCTATAATGGAACAGCACATGACATGACCCACTGTGAAGCCATTCCTATGAATGGAAACAGTTCAGACTGCACCTCACTGTGAACATTCCTATGAATGGAACAGACAGACATAACCTCACTGTGGAACATTCATATGACTGGAACAGCAGACATACTCACTGTGAACATTCATATGAATGGAACAGACATACATACTACTGTGAACATCTCATATGAATGGAACAGACAGAATGACCCTACTGTGAAATTCATATGATGGAAAGACAGACATACCTCACTGTGACATTCCATATGATGGAACAGACAGACATTGACCTTCACTCGGTGTAACACATTCCTATGAATGGAACAGTCAGACATGACCTCACTGTGAACATTCCTATAGAACAGTCAGACATGACCTCACTGTGAACATTCCTATGAATAGAACAGTCAGAAATGACCTCACTGTGAGCATTCCTATAGAACAGTCAGACATGACCTCACTGTGAACATTCCTATAGAACAGTCAGCCACATGTTGGCCAGTATCTGTCCAGCAACCTTCACCTGTCAGCGACAACAGCTTTCACAGGCTCATCATTTGTACAAATACAGAAGCTAGCCCACTTCATTACATTGACACATTTGATAACCCAATTTGTAAAACATAATTTATGTAAACTGATATTATTTGTTCATTATTTTCTACTTCTTGCACCGTATTTGGACGGGCTTAGTTGTACTTCGGGCGGTCGGGTAATGTGTTTTTGTTGTCGTGCACATAACTACAACCTCTGTCATTTTAGTCCCGTACGAATCTGCCATGACAGTTCATTTTTAAATGGCAGGAGAGTAACAATTCCAGCAAGAATAACCTGTTTTTTTTGGGGGGGGAGGGGGCAAACTCCAAAGTCCTCTGATAAATACTAGTCCCGTGCGAATCGACATCCCTGTCGTTTTGAGAGAAATGTCTGAGTTTTGAAATGTGTTGTTCGAGCAAGAAAGCAATAACTGGTTGGTTTATAGATTATGTGCGAATGAATTGATCATCGCCAAATGAATCATTAAAAAAAAATTGCGCCTTGCTGTTAATAGATCGCAAAGCAGAACTGAGCTAAACGTTGGGAAAGGACAACTTCACATTCTCACCCATAGCCTCAAAACACATCTCAGGTGCAAGTGAACTGTTTAGCTCACATCTGAAGGGGCATTTTACTGCAGATCGCTAAAATATCCGAAAGATTATGATCACACTTCCTCAATTCAAAATATTATGGCGACACGATACCGAAGATAGTTTGGTAAGGTTTAGAAACTTGGCAAACCAAGCTCGAGTTATCAGTGTCGCCCGGACTTGTTGAAATGTCTTCATGCCTAGAAAACCCGCCCTCCAGGCTTACATCATAACTGTCACACCCTGATCCGTTTCCCCTGTCTTTGTGCTTGTCTCCACCCGCCCTCCAGGTGTCACCCATCTTCCCCATTATCCCCCAGTGTATTTATACCTTTGTTCTCTGTTTGTTGCCAGTTCTATTTGTTTCGTCAGCCCTACCAGCGGGTTTTCCCTCTGTTCCCGTCTTAATCTAGTTCCTGTTTTCTAGCTTTCCCGGTTTTGACCATTCTGCCTGCTAAACTAATCTCGTCTGAATCGTCCTCAGGTGTAATGGACATTCTGGAGTAATAATTGCATAACTAACGTTCTCTAGTAATACTAGTCCCATGTAAATAGAGCTTTAGATGCATATAATGTCCAGGGTATAACCTGGCCTGGTGGAACCAGCCTGATCACTGTGTTCACCATATAATGTCCAGGGTATAACCTAGCCTGGTGGAACCAGCCTGATCACTGTGTTCACCAGATAATGTCCAGGGTATAACCTAGCCTGGTGGGAACCAGCCTGATCACTGTGTTCACCATATAATGTCCAGGGTATAACCTAGCCTGGTGGAACCAGCCTGATCACTGTGTTCACCATTATAATGTCCAGGTATAACTACCTGGTTAGTAGAACCAGCCTGATCACCATATAATGTCCAGGGTTATAACCTACCCCCTGATCACTGTGTTTCACCATATAATGTCCAGGGTATAACCAGCCTGATCACGTGTTCACCATATAATGTCCAGGGTATAACCTAGCCTGTGAACCAGCCTGATCACTGTGTCACCATATAATGTCCAGGGTAAACCTAGCCTGGTAGAACCAGCCTGATCACTGTTTTCACCATATAATGTCAGGGTATAAGCTAGCCTAGAACCAGCCTGATTCACCATATAATGTCCAGGGTATAACCTAGCCTGATCACTGTGTTCACCATATAATGTCCAGGGTATAACCAGCCTGATCACTTGTGTTCACCATATAATGTCCAGGGTATAACCTAGCCTGGTGAACCAGCCTGATCACTGTGTTCACCCATATAATGTCCAGGGTATAACCTAGCCTGGTGGAACCAGCCTGATCACTGTGCACCATATAATGTCCAGGGTATAACCTAGCCTGTGAACCAGCGCTGAAGAGAAGAGAGAAAAAAAAGGAAGAGAAGACTTAAAAAAAAAAAAAAATGTGACGAATACAATTTGATTTGATTTGAATTGAACGTTCATGAGAGCAGCAGCAGCAGCGTGGGGGAAAGAGACGTCTTCAAAATAAAAAAAAACAGATATGGGACTATTTTATTCCAACAGCAATTAAGCTGTTTAATAAGATAGTCTGTTGGTCCCTCCAGTATACAGCAGTATAGACTCAAACCCTTCTTGACGTCAATAGTATTCTCTCGGGTACGCAATCTGGTTTCCGCTCAGGTTATGGATGTGTCACTGCAACCTTAAAGGTCCTCATTGATTCACCATTGCCCTTGATTTTAACTTGTTATGGCTGCAGGGGGCGTATTGAAAAACTACTATGGATAGAAAACAGTCTCTAGTCTAAAACCGTTTGAATTATTTCTCTAAGTGGAACAGAACTCTTTTTACAGCCCATTTCCTATTCGGAAGTGAGATTTCCAAAAGCGATGTCTCTCTTCAAGAGCTTGTCTATAAAAGGGCATGTCACTTAGGACTGTAGAAACACGTCATACGCCTTCCCCTGGGTGTCATGCGGAAGTGAGAGCAGAAATGACTTGATTATCTCGTCCTGGGATTGAACACAACCTCTGGAGTGAGAGTTGCGCACTTAATTTTTTTTTCTGGCGCGAAGTAGGACCTGGACTCGGCTCCTGGAAAACCTCGTTAAAGGTGAATATGATCTCCGGCTTCGATTTTATTTGATACATGTCACAATATCATCCTAAAGTATGTTTTTTCATATAGTTTCATTATGTTATTGAAATTTTATTCTGGACTTTAGACGTGATGCGACGAAGAATTTTGTCAAGAAGGAGAGGTTAGCCGCCGCACGGCCAGTGTGCTTGCTAAATCAAAGAGGGAAATCGTTCGTTCTGGATCCAAAATAAAGACGGTTCTGAACAAAGGACCCCTTGGAGAACATTCTGATGGAAGATCAACAAAGATAAGGACCCAATTTGGGATGCTTTTTCATATATCTGTCGAACTGTCTATCGCTACCGTTTGACTAGAATCAATGCTGCTGTGTGCTAGCTATTGTAGTAAGCTAATATAACGATATATTGTGTTTTCGCTGTAAAACACTTCAAAAATCGGAAATATTGGCTGCTTCACAAGATCTTTGTCTTTCATTAGCTATCCACCATATATTCTTCTGAAATGTTTTATTATGTGTAATTAGTAGTTGACGTTGTGTCTGTATTTTCTCTGGCTACTCCCGTGCGATTTCTGACTGTAGCTATGATGGTAGCAGTAATGTAAAACTGATTTATAGCTAAAATATGCAAATTTTTTGAACAAAACATAGATTATTTGTTGTAACATGTTATAGGACTGTCATCTGAGGTAGTTTTTTCTAGGTTATTTAGGTTGGTTCTAGTTATTAGGTTGGCTTGTGCATGCTACTTGCATCCTACTTGTGCTGTGAAAAATGTCTGTCCTCTTTTTTATTTGGTGGTGAGCTAACATAAATATATGTGGTGTTTCTCTGTAAAACATTTAAAAAATCGGACATGTTGGCTGATTCACAAGATGTTTATCTTTCAAATGCTGTATTGGACTTGTTAATGTGTGAAAGTTAAATATTTAAAAAAAAATAGATTTTGAATTTCGCGCCCTGCACTTGAGCTGGATGTTTTCATAGGTGTTCCGGTGTCGGGCTGCAGCCATAACAGGCTAAGCAATGTTGTGCTGTTTTTATTGACTTGGCCAAAACTTTTGATACGTTAGACCATTCCATTCTTGTGGGCTGGTTAAGGAGTATTGGTGTCTCTGAGGGGTCTTTGGCCTGGTTTGCTAACTACCTCTCTCAAAGAGTGCAGTGTACAAAGTCAGAACCTCTGCTGTCTCATCCACTGCCTGTCACCAAGGGAGTACCCCAAGGCTCGATCCTAGGCCCCACACTCTTCTCAATTTACATCAACAACATAGCTCTGGCAGTAGGAAGCGCTCTCATCCATTTATATGCAGATGATACAGTCTTATACTCAGCTGGCCCCTCCCTGGATTTTGTGTTAAATGCTCTACAACAAACTTTCTTAGTGTCCAACAAGCTTTCTCTACCCTTAACCTTGTTCTGAACACCTCCAAAAAAAAGGTCATGTGGTTTGGTAAGAAGAATGGCCCTCTCCCCACAGGTGTGATTACTACCTCTGAGGGTTTAGAGCTTGAGGTAGTCACCTCATACAAGTACTTGGGAGTATGGCTAGACGGTAGACTGTCCTCTCAGCACAGATCAAAGCTGCAGGCTAAAGTTAAATCTAGACTTGGTTTCCTCTATCGTAATCCCTCCTCTTTCACCCCAGCTGCCAAACTAACCCTGATTCAGATGACCATCCTACCCATGCTAGATTACGGAGATGTAATTTATAGATTGGCAGATATTAAGGGTGCTCTCGAGTGGCTAGATGTTCTTTACCATTCAGCCATCAGATTTGCCACCTATGCTCCTTCTAGGACACATCACTGCACTCTATACTCCTCTGTAAACTGGTCATCTCTGTATACCTGTCGGACGACCCACTGGTTGATGCTTATTTATAAAACCCTCTTAGGCCTCACTGCCAAGAGAAGGCTACCTGGTCCAATACATAGTGCCAACTGTAAAGTTTGGTGGAGGAGTAATAATGGTCTGGGGATGTTTTTCATGGTTCGGGCCCCTTAGTTCCAGTGAAGGGAAATCTTAACACTACAGCATACAATGACATTCTAGATGATTCTGTTGCTTCTAACTTTGTGCTGCTACCATGTTGTGTTGCTACCATGTTGTTATGTTGTGTTTCTACCATGCTGTGTTGTCATGTGTTGCTGCCTTGTGGTGTCTCTCTTGTTGTGATGTGTGTTTTGTATTTTTAATCCCAGCCCCCATCCCCGCAGGAGGCCTTTTGACTTAAGGTAGGCTGTCACTGTATATTAGAATTTGTTCTTAACTGACTTGCCTAGTTAAATAAAGACTAAATTAAAATTAAAATAAAAGTTTGGGGAACACCCTTTCCTGTTTCAGCGTGACAATGCCCCCTTACACAATGCAAGGTCCATACAGAAATGGTTTACCGAGATCAGTGTGGAAGAACTTGACTGGCCTGCACAGGGCCCTGACCTCAACCCCATCGAACACCTTTGGGATGAATTGGAACGGCGACTGCGAGCCTAATTGCCCAACATCAGTGCCCGACCTCACTAATACTCTTGTGGCTGAATGGAAGCAAGTCCTCGCAGCGATCTAGTGGAAAGCCTTCCGAGAAAAGGGGAGGCTATTATAGCAGCAAAATGGGGACCAACTCCATATTCTACATACTGTATCAGGGAACTCCTGTCTTAGGCCATATGGTGTCCAGCACACCATACAGGAAGGTTTGACGACTGACATGTTTGGCAGGGTAGCCCCAGGCCTCCTGTTAGACAGACAGACAAATSTTTTTTTGGATTTGGGCAAATAGACCATAGAAATAAATGTAATTCTAGTTCTGTTTAGACAGCTGAAGTTCTACTTTACACAACTTTTTTTTTATTTTTTATATGTGTTAGGTAAAGTGTAGGCACACCGTTTTTATAAGCACATCAATATATTTACAACAGAAAATGTTTTTGTCGTTTTAACACAAAGACAACCGTTTTTTTTGTGTTTGATAAATGTGTCTACACTCAAGCTGGCTATGTTTGTGCAATATCCACATGTATCCTACACCTGTAGGAACATTAGATAATGGGAAAGACAAGACAAAACTAGCCAGGTATAGAATATTGTGTTGTAAGACCGCAGGCATTCAACTCACAGTAGTAGATATCGTTTTGTTTATCCCCAAGCTATGCTAGCTAGCTGCTGTCAGCTTGGCTCAACACAATGTCAGCGCAGGTTTTAGCCTACACATACAACTGAATTAGCAATACTAACGTAGCAATGCTACACTAGCAATGCTAGCAATGCTAACGTAGCTAACCTCGCTGTACTTACTACTGAACTTGTTTGTTGTGAATGAATTGGCAAAGACACACCCAAGAAACCCCCCACATCAAACAACAACCCCGAGACAACTTGTCTGCTCCTCCTCCTCTCCTCTTTCTCCCTCTGTCTCTCCCTGCCTCTCTCTCTTTCAATTTCAATTCAAAGAGGCTTTATTGACATGGGAAACATACACTCACCGGACAATTTATTTGGTACACCACCCTGTTGAAGAAAATGGATCGCTCCTACGGCGTCTGTGGCTTGCTATATAAAGCAGGCAGAAAGGCATCAAGACATTCAGTTACTGTTCAGTTGAACGTTAGAATGGACAGAACTAGTGACCTAAGAGACTTTGAGGGAGGTATGATCGTCGGTGTCAGGCGCGCCGGTTCCAGTCGCTGCGAGTCCCAGACCTCAACCCCAATGGGAGCGGGAGATGGAACGGGCTGTTCGTAACGTGATTGTAGCGCCTGCGCAGTCCCCCAGACCTCAAACCAATGGATGCGGGAGATGGACCAGGCTGTTCGCATCTACGTGATCTGTCAGCGCCCTGTGCGCAGTCCCCCGAGACCTCGACCCAGTTGGGAGTCGGAGAGGGAGCAAGGCTGTTCGGTAGTGAGTTGTAGCGGCCGTGGGCGCAGTCCCCCAGCACCTCAACCCCAATGGAGCGGCAGAGATGGAACCAGGCTGTTCGTAACTGATCTGTAAGCGGGGGCCGGCTGCGCAGTCCCGCCAGCTCCAACCCAATGGGAGCGGAGATGGAACCAGGGCTGTTCCGTAAGTGATTGTAGCCCGTCGCATGTCAGCCAGGAAGACTCAACGCAATGGGCGGCTGTATGGGAACGTTTTGCCGAACACCGTTGTAGAATGCCCTCCGAATACATTTAAGCTGTTCTGGCGGCAAAATGGGAATTACCTAATTAAATTGCTGTATCGTTTTTACATTGAAAAAGCAAAACAAATTAACAAAAACAATTAGAATATTAATAGCGCTAAACATCACCAAAGGTTTCAAAAAACATTAAAGGCATTTCCGATAGCTTGTCTATTTAACTAATGTCTAAAAAATAGTGAGCGTACAATACGAAAATAAACATTAACAGACAAAATATGAGGTTGTATTTACATTGTTGTTTTTTTTGCTTCCATTGGTTGTTCCTGTTCTCATTGGCAACGGGCGTCCACAATATCTTACTGTGACTGCACCACTGCGGTATATCGCCTAAACACATATGTTGTTTATGATTTGTTTTCAACATTCTGGTGCTGGATCCTGTGTAGATCTGAGGAAATATGTTCTCTCATTAGGGTTATTACACCTTGCAGGGTGCAACGGTTTAGGACCAGTGCAGCTCAGTTTCCACCTTCATTTTGTGGGCGGCTGTGCACTGAGCCTGTATTCTTGCTTGAGCAGCCAGGGTCTGACAATGGCGCTGCACTTTCTCAATAGCAAAGGCTATAACTCAACGGCGTCTGTACATAGTCAAGATTCTCTCTCCTCTCCCCTCTCCCTCTCCCTCTCCCTCTTCCCTCTTCCCTCTCTCTCCCTTCCTCTCTCTCTCCTCTCTCTCTCTCTCTCTCTCTCTCTCTCTCTCTGTCTTGGGGCGTGATGCGTGACTTGAGGTGCCGTCATCTAGGTGATATTGAATTCTATGGCATGGCCTGATATGGTTCAGGAGGCGGCTGTTTGATCGTTGTGTCGTCTGATTGGTGATCATATTTTAGGCAGCTATTTCCTCATTTTGTGTTTGTGGCGATCTTGTCTACATTTAGTCTGCTCTGAGTGCACAACAGTAGCTTCACGTTTCGGTTTGGCTGGCTTGTTTTGTTGTTTTGTTCAGTGAGTTTTTCGGTTTATTTTAAAATTATTGTGGAACTCTACGCACGCTGCCCACCTGTTGGCTCCATTCATTATCGACGATCCCCGTGACACTGTCTTATTATTTGCTCCTCCCTGTTCTCTCTCTCTCATTCTCTCATCTCTTTCTCTCCGCTCTTTTCTGTCTGTCTTTTCCTCCTCCATCCCGAAAAAAGCACTTCTCTTCTCCAATTCCATTTCATTCGCTCAAAGCTGTTTTTTTTAGTGTGGCTCATTATTTCGTAGTGAGCTGTAAAATACCCCTCTGTCGTTAGCTTAAAGTGTTCCCATACGCCCTAAAAGCTGTGTGTGTTGTGTGTGTGGTGTGTGTGTGTGCTGCTGTGTGTGTGTGACTGGTGTGTGTTGTGCCTATGTGTGGAACCGATGTGGTGTGTACGCTGTGTTGTGTTGTTGTGTGTGTGGTGTGTGTGTGTGTGTGTGTGTGTGTGTGTGTGTTGTGTGTGTGTGTGTGTGTGTGTGTGTGTGTGTGGTGTGTGGTAGTGTTGTGTGTGTGTGCTGTTGTGTGTGGTCAGCCTTGCCTAAGTGTCCTTAACCGCTCTGCCAAAGTAGTGCGAAAATGCTTGAAGGCTCTCTCCAACATCTGCCCATACAACTACAATACTTCACAGAGCCATCAGTCAGAACTATACGAGAGAGAGAGGGATGAGAGAGGGATGAGAGGGAGACAGAGATGGGCGAGCAGAAGAGAGAGTGATGTGAGAGGAGAGAGAGAGAGATGGATGATGGGAGAGAGATAGAGAGATGAGAGAAGAAACGAGAGAAGAGAGAGATGAGAGAGAGAGATGGAGATGGAGAGGCCGAGAGAGAGAGGAGAGAGAGAGGGCAAGCACGAGGAGAGAGGGAGAGAGAAGGTTAAAGATCGAGGAGAGAGGGGAGTAAGAGGAGAGAG
>NW_019946773.1:27524-29820 GCF_002910315.2 Salvelinus sp. IW2-2015
GCCTCCTGGGATTTGTTCACCCACGACAGTGGCTAGGTTTACTGAGAATGGTGAGACAACACGACAGGAGAGGGAGAGGAGAGAGAGAGAGGAGAGAGAGACAGAGATGGAGAGAGGGAGAGAGAGGGAGAGGAGAGAGAGACAGAGAGGAGAGAAAGAGAGCTGATCGTGGACTACAGGAAAAGGCGGGCCGAACAGGTCCCCATTAACATCAACGGGGTTGTAGTGGAGCGGGTCGAGAGTTTCAAGATCCTTGATGTACACATCACCAATTATCTATCATGGTCCAAACACACCAAGACAGTTGTGAAGAGGGCACGACAAATTATTTTCCCCCTCAGGAGACTGAAAAAATGTGGCATGGGTCCTCAGATCCTCAAAAGGTTCTACAGCTGCACCATCGAGAGCATCCTGACTGGTTGCATCACCGCCTGGTATGGCAACTACTCAGCCTCCGACCGTAAGGCACTACAGAGGGTAGTGCGTACTGGGGCCAAGCTTCCTGCCATCCAGGACCTATATAATAGGCGGTGTCAGAGGAAAGCCCATAAAATTGTCCGATTCCAGTCTGTATTCTCTGCTACCGCACGGCAAGCGGTACCGGAGCGCCAAGTCTAGGACCAAAAGGCTCCTTAGCAGMTTCTACCCCCAAGCCATAAGACTGCTGAACAATTAATCAAATGGTACACCGGACTATTACATTGAACACCCCCTCTATTGGGTTTTGTACACTGCTGCTACTTGCYGTTTATTATCTATGCATAGTGACTTCACCGTTACCTACATGTACAGATTACCTCCAACCTGTACCCACACTGACTCGGTACCGGTACCCCCTGTATATAGCCTCGTTATTATAAAGTTATCGTGTTACTTTTTATAATTTTTTACTTTTAGTTTATTTGGTAAATATTTTATAAACTCTTCTTGAACTGCACTGTTGGTTAAGGGCATTTAAGAAAGCATTTCACGGTAAGGTCTACACTTGTTCAAAACTGAGTGGGTAATATTCAGTCTGAGGTTATTTCTGAAGCCAAAAAATAAAAGTTGGGAGGGGGTGGGGTCTGTTGGGAGGGGGTAATAAAAGACAATCATCTCTAGGTAAATGTGTTAAATAAAGCCAAGTTAATAAGGCTACTAAGTCTACCTGTCCTACCAAGATGGACAGAACGTACCTGGCGACACCTGCAATTAGCACTGAAGTCAGATGTGTGAAAACTCTTGAGCCCAACGATGGCAGGAGAGTTTCACAGCCCCTCCCAACCAAATTCAGAGGCCTTTGAAGCCCATACGGCTTATCCCTGTCCAGAGGTCATTATCCCTGTCCAGAGGTCATTATCCCTGTCCAGAGGTCATTATCCCTGTCCAGGAGGTCATTATCCCTGTCCAGAGGTCATTATCCCTGTCCAGAGGTCATTATCCCTGTCCAGAGGTCATTACAATACAGTACCCCTTGGATATTACAAATAACACTGCACGGAAATAAGTACAAAAAATAAGCTCCTCAGTGACAATCCAGAGACACTATTTTCTGACTGCTACAAAGAGGGAAACGCAAGAAACGTAATTTTCCACACAGACCATCCCCTGGCATGGCACAGTGCTACAAGACCACACTACCCCTATGTCAAGAGAGAGGGTATTGGCCCAGGGTGGAAACTCAGAATACCAGACATGGAGGAATTGAAACAACCTCTGTCAACATGTACAAGTCTGGGACAGTAATGGTGCAGGACATCCTCAYGCWGTTCCAGCAGGACTTTTACRGGATCAAAGAGAGAGAACAGCAGGAAAAGMTCTCTCTSTGTGAYGACTCCCCCATCCTGAGTGAGTCTGATCACACCTCTTCWAACTGTTCGGTAGATGAGGATAGTCACCCCCCCAGCACTGAACACACCCAGGTCCCACAACAGCACTGCTCCTCCATCATTGAGAGGGATACATTCACAGAGCTGGAGACAGACATGGTGGAGTTTAGAGAGCTAGTCCACACAATCCAGACAGAACAAATCCATAAAACAGACCAGCACAACAACACCCCCCCTACAAGACCCGGAGGGCAGAATGTGGAGGTGGACAGCTGTCTGAGAGAGTTCGCTGCTCTTAACTTAAAGAAGCACACTGAAGGATGAGTTCAGAAAGCTGGGGTGTGACAGAGAGCACAACACTCGCCCAGACAAGTCAGCAGAACAGCCCACCTCAGACCCAGACCACAACCTCAACACCACAATGGGACAGACAACACAGGACCCACCAACCCAACAGACCCCACCCCCTCCTAACAGACCCCACCCCC
>NW_019946773.1:30090-32442 GCF_002910315.2 Salvelinus sp. IW2-2015
CAAATACATTCAAGAGGATAAACTTTTTCCCAAACACAAAGAGGCTAAMCTATGATGCCCAAACACTAGGCCCTGGAGCTGTTGTCAGAGGACAGACTAAGGTATCCTTTACGACCAGGTCCACCTCTACAAGGCAGCAATCCCAACTTTTGCCCTGAAGGACGTCACCCTGAACCGCAAACCCAGCACCTCACACAGGAGCAACAGAGCAATGGACACCCTCCCAGACCTGCGAGACCCCCTTCAGAAGGACCTGCGCTGAGAGAACCCACGCCAAGAGGAACTACACCCAGACCCCAGCATCACCAGCCACACCCCTACACCCAGACCACAGCATCACCAGCCACACCCCTACACCCAGACCACAGCATCACCAGCCACACCCCTACACCCAGACTACAGCATCACCAGCCACACCCCAACCAGCTGAGACCACCCCAAGCAAAACCTGGCCACACCCTATATAGGCCCCCCCATATCAGACCTATGCCCCTTCTGCCCACCCCATGCACACCGCCCCTGCGGCAAGGACCTCAACATGACAGCAGGACATATGCCCAGGCTGTGAGCAGAGCAACAGACTCAACAGACCCAACCCYCACTATTACACTCACCCAAACCCCATCCTGCGAGGTACATATAAGATTCTCAACATGCTTATACCTACGGTGATGGTCCGAGCATTAWCCATACAAAAACAACACTAGACACTATGGAACACAAAGGATCTACTGTCTCATTCTGGTATGTACAATTTCTGAGGTTTTCTGCCTTTGGCCTAAAGATCAGGAACCCAGACTTCATCAAAGAAATTGGAAATACAGACATTGTCATCCTTCAAGAAACATGGTATAGAGGAGACGGACCCACTGGTTTCCCTCCAGGTTACAGAGAGCTAGTAGACCCATACACCAAAATACCAGATGTGAAACAGGAACATTTTACATCCAGCTAGAAATTAAAAATCTGTTCTACCTATATCCCCCGAATATAATCTCCATACTTTATCGATGACAGCTTCTCAATCATAGAGGGGGAGATCAATAATTTCCAGACCCAGGGACATGTACTAGTCTGTGACGACCTCAATGCCAGAACTGGACAAGAACCTGACACTCTCAGCACACAGGGGGACAAACACCTACCTGGAGGTGACAGCATTCCCTCCCCCATATACCCCCCTAGACACAACTATGACAACATAACCAACAAAAACGGGTCACAACTCCTGCAGCTCTGTTTGAAGCTGGGTCTGTACATAGTTAATGGTAGGCTTCCAGGAGACTCCTTCGGTAGGTACACCTATAGCTCATCTCTTGGCAGTACTATTGTAGACTACTTTATCACTGACCTCAACCCAGAATCTCTCAGAGAATTCAGTCAGTCCACTGACACCCCTATCAGATCACAGCAAAATGACAGTAAACTTGAACAGAGCAATACTCAACCATGAGGCATCAAAGCCAAAGAAACTGAATAACACTAATAAATGCAATAGATGGAAGGAAAATTGTGTGGAAATTTACCCCCCCAAAAATTGGGCAACAACAAATTCAATCCCTTCTGGACAATTACCTGGACAAAKGTTTCACTGTAATAGTGAAGGTGTAAACTTGGCAGTAGAAAACCTAAACAGTATATTTGACCTCTCAGCTTCCCTAGCAAATCTAAAAATGTCAAATACATCATAAATATTACCCTACCTTTGTATTATCTTCATCAGAATGCAATACAGGAATCCTAGTCCCACAGTAAATCATGTTTGTTCGATAATGGGTCCATTACTTATGTACGAATTTAGTAACTTTAACTAGCAATGTTAGTACACGTTCCAAACGCTGCGCAGAGGCAGGCAAACGTTAGATTGAGAACTTCAAATAATTATAAAATGTCGAAATTATAAACTGCGTCAAACTAGTAGAGAATGCAAATCTTTCAGGATGTTTTTCATTTAATATCCAATAAGTTCCTAACCGGAGCATTTCTTCAGTTCTGATATAAAATGGCACTACATTGCCATTTCATGACTTACCGCGCAATGTACCAGCGACAGATCGTGCATTCCTGCCAGACCCACTGTCTCAATAAGTCTCCATGCCAGCCACACATCCACACTAGACTCTCATTCCACTTTTCTACCGTATCTGTTGACATCTAGGAAAAGGGCGTAAAAGGTGACATAACAGATCCAGTATATTTACAGGGAACTTGAAAGCCTGATGACTTTCTACATCAACCCTTCTCAGAACATTCCTCACTCCCTGTTTTTGGAAGTTGGCCGCAACTATGAGTCTGTGTTACTTACTCAACAGAACATAATTCAAACAAGTTTTTAAAAACTTCAGAGTGTAA
>NW_019946773.1:33607-38293 GCF_002910315.2 Salvelinus sp. IW2-2015
TTCTATCCAATAGTAATGATAATATGCATATATTATCATCTGGGACAGAGTAGGAGGCAGTTCAATTTGGGCACCAATTCATCCAAAAGTGAAAATGCTGCCCCCTATCCCAAACAGGTTTTAAACATCATCCTCAGCTCTGGCATATTCCACAATATTTGGAACCAAGGACTGATCATCCCAATYCTCAAAAGTGGAGACAAATCTGACCCCAACAACTACCGTGGGATATGCGTCAACAGCAACCTTGGGAAAATCCTCTGCATTATCCTTAACAGCAGTCTCGTACATTTCCTCAGTGAAAACAATGTACTGAGCAAATGTCAATTTGGCTTTTTACCAAATTAGGGTACGACAGACCACATATTCACCCTGCACACCCTAATTGACGAACAAACAGACCAAAACAAAGGAAAAGTCTTCTTGTGCTTTGTTAATTTCAAAAAAGCTTTCGACTCAATTTGGTAAGAGGGTCTGCAATACAAATTGATGGAAAGTGGTAACATACGACAATATAAAATCCATGTACACAAACAACAAGTGTGYGGTTAAAATTGGCAAAAAACACACACATTTCTTCCCACAGGACCGTGGAGTGAGACAGGGATGCAGCTTAAGCCCCACCCTCTTCAACATATATATCAACTAATAGGTGAGGGCACTAGAACAGTCTGCAGCACCCGGCCTCACCCTAATAGAATCTGAAGTCAAATGTCTACTGTTTGCTGATGATCTGGTGCTTCTGTCACCAACCAAGGAGGGCCTACAGCAGCACCTAGATCTTCTGCACAGATTCTGCCAGACCTGGGCCCTGACAGACCTGGGCCCTGACAGACCTGGGCCCTGACAGTAAATCTCAGTAAGATCAAAATAATGGTGTTCCAAAAAAAGGTCAAGTTTCCAGGACCACCAATACAAATTCCACCTAGACATCCTTTCCCTAAAGCACACAAAAAACGACACATACCTCGGCCTAAACATCAGTGCCACAGTTAACTTCCACAAAGCTGTGAACGATCTGAGAGACAAGGCAAGAAGGGCCTTCTACGCCATCAAAAATAACATAAAATTCGACATACCAATTAGGATCTGGCAAAAAATACTTGAATCAGTTATAGAACCCATTGCCCTTTATGGTTGTGAGGTCTGGGGTCCGCTCACCAATATAGCTAACTAACTGTCATACTGTATACTGTATACTTAACTAACTGTAGCTAACTGTATCTGTATACTAACTGTACTAACTGTATACTGTATACTAACTGTATCTACTGTATACTGTATATAACTGCTATAACTGTATACTAACTAACTGTAGCTAATGTATACTGTATACTAAACTGTACTACTGTATCAATTAACTGTACTAATTATATATGTAATCTAACTGTACTATGTATACTTATACTAACTGTACTAACTGTATACTGTATACTAACTAACTGTATACTGAACTCACTGTAACTTGTTACTAATCGTACTAACTGTATATGTTACTAACTAAGTACTAACTGTATATCTGTATATACTGAACTGTACTAACTGTATACTGTATACTGTACTAACGTGTATAATCTGATATAACTGTATATCTACTACTTAACTGTATACTTATAAACTGTATACTGTATACTGTAACTAATAACTGTATAACTGTATACTGTATACTGTATACTACTAACTGTCCTAACTGTATATTGTATACTAACTGTACTAAACTGGTATACTGTATACTAACTGTACTAACTGTCTACTGTATACTGTATACTAACTGTACTAATGTATCTGTAATACTAATAACTGTACTAACTGTACTATGTACTACTGTAACATGTAACTAACTACTGTATACTAACTGTATATCTGTATACTAACTGTAACTAACTGTATAGCTGTATACTACGTAGCTACTGTACTAACTGTATACTGTATAACTAACTGTACTAACTGTATACTGTATACTAACTAACTGTACTAAACTGTATAACTGGGTATCACTGTATACTAATAATGTACTAACTGTATACTGTAATACTAACTGTAACTAACTGTTACTGTTACTAACTGTACTAACTGTACTAACTGTATACTAGTATATACTAACTGTACTAACTGTATACTGTAATACTAACTAACTGTACTAACTGTTGATCACTCTGGATATTAAACATGTAAATGTACAGTGAGTTCCAGTATTGAGACAGTGGCTAATAACTCACAGCTCACGATTTGCTCTAACGTCAGTTCACTCCGACAGCCAAAACACCAGCTATGCGCGTGTAGGCTATCGCATGTTTATGCTGATCTGATTGAGTCTAGGCTCCATGTCAAGTGTCCCTGAGCAATGTACTTTTAGTTGGTGTTGTCAGTATCAAATTACTGACTTGGTTCGGGCAACTTTATGTAAAGGGTATAAATTGGATCTTGCCAATAAATCTCCCACACACCCTTGTGGCGACAGGAATGCATGTTGCTGTCATCTAAGAGGTTCTGACGGTTTTTATTTAAAAATTAAAACATTAATCTAAATGTGGAAGTTTCTGTGTGACACGTAAACACAACTATAAACATAGTTTCACAATTATTTCAGATCAGAAATCACCATGTGAAATGTTTCAAAAACCACTTCTCAGGTTTCTGATATTTCACAAGTGGCACAAAACATGTGTAAAGGTCACGTCAAATCGTTTGATTTTCAACATGTGAAAAATGGGTGGTTTTCTGTAAGGGTTATTTCAATTAAATTAATTTCAACACTGGGTATCCCTGCCACCATGTTGGTTTACATAACAAACACTAACAACCTTCAATAAATTACAGGCTGCAATAAAGTTTGTTCGTTCATTTGAAATGGAAAAGGAACTCTAGACAATAGAAAACAGCAGCCTCTGGCTATTCACCATTCCATTCACCTAGTCTGTCCATTCAGAAAGCCAGTACTAGTAACCTGGATGAGTAACCATTGCTGCATGCACACACACACACACAGCACACATCACACACACACCAACACACCACCACACACACACCAACACACACACACACACACACACACACACACACACACACACACTGCTGCAGCGACAACATTTGCGCACACACACACACACACACACACACAGTCTCTTCTGTTCAACTCAGAAAGCACCAATGCTCGACGCAAGCTTCCCATTGTTCCAATCCTGCTGGCTAATGGAGTAACCTTGTATAGAACCACAGCAATGTGAATAGTGGGGTGAGAGAAGGGAAGGGAGTAGAGAGAGAAAGGGGGGAAGGGAGGGAAGAAGGGCGAATTACTAGGGATGGAGAGAGAAAGAGAGTGAGAAGAGAGGGGGGAAAGAGAGAAGAGAGGAGTGGAGAGTGGGAGAGAGAGGAAGAGGTGGTGTGAGATAGAGAGAGTGGAGTGGGAGAGAGAGGGGTGAGGTGAGGGGAGAGAGGGGGAGTGGGGAAGGAGAGGGGAGAGAGGAGGAGAGACAGGTGAAGTTGGAGAAAGAGGGGAGAGAGGGGGAGTGGGGAGAAAGAGGGGGAGTGGGGAGAGAGAATAAGGGAGAGGAAAGTGAGACGAGAGATTACTTATGTCAAATTTCCATTAGTTTTTTTCCTTCCACTCTCTCTCTCTCTCTCTCTCTCTCTTCTCTTCTCTCTCTCGATTGGAATTCACTTTCAATTTAATAAGGGCTTTATTAGGCATGGGAAACTATGTTTTACATTTGCAAAGCAAGTTGAGAATAAATAACAAACAAAAGTGCAAAAACAAATACAAATTAAACAGGGCAAACATGAACTCATAGAAGTTCCAAAAAATAAAGACATTTCAAATGTGCGAAATAGTTAAAGTAACATAAAGGGAAGAATAAATAAACATAAATAGTGGGTTGTTATTACAATGGTGTTTTTTTCTTTACTGGTTGCCCTTTTCTGTGCAGACAGGTTCTACAAAATCTTGCTGTCTGTGATGGCGCACTGTGTGATTTCACCAGTAGATATGGGGAGTTATTATATTTGCTTTAATTTTTTATTATTCTATTATGTGTCTGTGATAATCTAAGGGAAAATATGGTCAATACATTTGGCAGGTTAGGAAGTGCAGCCGAGTTCCCACCCTCATTTTATGGGCAGTGTGCACATAAGTCCTGGTCTCTTCTGTAGAGCCAGGTTGCTAGGCGGCCTTGTTCTCAGGATAGCATGGCTATGCTCTTACTGAGTACTGTTACATATGTCAATATATTTTCTTAATTTTTGGATCAGTCACAGTGGTCAGGTTTTGGACACTGTGTAATCTCGTTTAGGGCAGAATCAGCATTCTAGTTTGCTCGTTTTCATGTAAATCTTTCCAATGGTGTCAAATATTATTATTTTTGTTTTTCCCATGATTTTTTGGGTCATAATTGTGTTGCTGTCACCTGGGGTTTGTGGAACAGAGCCCAGGACAGCTTGCCTCTTCTCCAGGTTATTTTTTCGTAGTGATGAATTTGTGTTTGGGAAGGTTTGGGAATATCACTTCCTTTTAGGTGGATTGTAGAATTAACGGCTCTTTCGCTGGAATTTTGGATAATTAGCGGGTATATTGACTGATTCTTGCTCTGCATGCATTATTTGGTGTTTTGGCGTTTTAGTAAGGAGAATATTTTTTTGGCATGCAGAGTCTCAAATTTGGTGTTTGGCCCATTTTGTGAATTCTTGGTT
>NW_019946773.1:38647-41681 GCF_002910315.2 Salvelinus sp. IW2-2015
TGGACTGGCCATCACAAAGCCCTGACCTCAAWCTTATAGAAAATTTGTTGGCAGAACTGGAAAAAGCATGTGCGAGCAAGGAGGCCTACAAACCTGACTCAGTTACACCAGCTCTGTCAGGAGGAATGGGCCAAAATTCACCCAAGTTATTGTGGGAAGCTTGTGGAAGGCTATCCGAAACGTTTGACACAAGTTAAACAATTTAAAGGCAATGCTACCAAATACTAATTGAGTGTATGTAAACTTCTGACCCACTGAGAATGTGATGAAATAAATAAAAGCTGAAATAAATCATTCTCTCTGCTATTATTCTCACATTTCACATTCTTAAAATAAAGTGGTGATCCTAACTGACCTAAGACAGAGAATTGTTACTCGGATTAAATGTCAGGAATTGTGGAACAAACTGAGTTTAAAAATTATTTGGCTAAGGTGGATGTAAACTTCCGACTTCAACTGTACATCAGAGAATTGTCCACAATGTACAAGAATATATACATTTTTAAATAGCACATTGAAACAAAGCCCTAAGTATGTGTTATTTCACAGGATATTAATTAACTGAAATCCCCATCCCGGATCCGGGATTTCTGTCATTAAAAACCTAGCGCCAGAGGGTAATCATAAAATATAATTTCATGTAATCACAAGTGCAATATTGCAAAACACAGCTTAGCCTTTTGTTAATCCATCTGTCGTCTCAGATTTTGAAATTATGCTTTCCAGCGAAAGCAATACTTGCATTTGTGTAAATGTATCGATCGCTCGACAAAACAATAAGAACAGCTAGCGCCAGGTAACTCGGTAACAATAACCAGCAAAGCAATCAAATTAATCGTTTACCTTTGTTGATCTTCGGTTGGTTTCGCTCACGAGACTCCAAGTTAGACAGCAAATGTTCCTTTTGTTCCATAACGATACCAAACATAAATCTAAAGCTTCAGTTTAACTAGATGCAATCGGAGAAAAACAAAAGCGTGCGACACTGTCTGTCTTAAGTAGCAGTAAAAAAAGTAAAGTACTTAAGTAAAAATAGTTTAAAATACTACTTAAGTCATTTTTTGGGGGTATCTGTACTTTACTTTTACTATTCATGTTTTTTGACAACTTTTACTTTGACCAAATTCCAAAAGAAAATGATGTACTTTTTACTTCATACATTTTACCTGACACCCAAAAGTACTTSTTACATTTTGAAGGCTTAGCAGGACAGGAAAATTGTCCAATTCACACACTTATCAGGAGAATGTCCACGGTCATCCCTTTTGCCTCTGATCTGGTGAACTCATTAAACACAAATGCATCTTTTGTAAAGTATGTTACCGTGTTGGAGTGTGCCCCTGGCTATCCATACATTTTAAAAACAAAACAATGGTGCCGCCTGCTTTGCTTAATAGAAGGAATTTGAATTGATTAATACTTTTACTTTTGATACTTAAAACCTCTTAACCTCTACTTCATCACCATCCCTGATCCGGGAGCATCCTCATCAGTAAAAAGCTGACTAGCATAGCCTAGCATAGTGCCACAAGTAAATACTAGCATATAAATATCATGATGAAATCACAAAGTCCAATACAGCAAATGAATAAGATACACATCTTGGTGAATCCAGCCCTCATTTCCGATTTTTAAAAATGTTTTACAGCGAAAACACAAATATGTATTTCTAATTAGCTAACCACAATAGCAAAAGACTCACCCGGTCAAGCATATTTCTCAACGCATTTTTTGAACCGGGTGCATAGGTAGCTATCACACAAACCGACCAAATAAGAGATATATATTAGTATCACTAACCAAGAAAACAACTTCAATCAAAATGACTAGTCCTATAACATGTTATAGTCAATAAATATGTAATGTTGTTTCGAAATGTGCATATTTTGAGGTATAAATCATAGTTTTACATTGCAGCTAATTACCATCAAAAATATCACACAAGCGCAGCCACCAATAATTTAACAGAGAGCAAACGTGAAATAACCTAAATACTCATCATAAAACACATATTTTATGAAAAGTACATGGTGGTATGCAAATGAAAGATAAACATCTTTGTGAATCCAGCCAAATATTTTTTTCCACTTTTTTTAGAGTGTTTTACAGCGAAAAATCACAAACTAGCATTATATTAGCTTACTACAATAGCCCAAACACACAACCGCATTCATTCTACCAAGTAGCTCCGCAGAAAAGATTGCCGCGAAAAATACAGAACCATCTAATATAATCCTTGACTCATCATCAGATGACAGTCCTATACATGGTTATTACATACAAGTTAATGTTTTCGTTCGAAAAATGTGCAAATATTTTGAGTGCAAACCATGGTTATACATTGTGAATATGGTAGCATCGATTCACCAGAATCTCCGCGGATATTTTGGACAGTCACCTAAATCTTAATTCAAAGAAACTCATCATAAACTTTAACTAAAAAATAAATGTGGACTAGCAGCAAATGAAAGATACACTAGTTCTTAATGCAATCGCCGGTTAGATTTAAAAAAATAACTTTACCATAATAACAAAACAGCTTACGTTATATGGCGAGAACAGTGCCCGCAAAAAGGAAGGAAATACGACTAAACATTGTTCCCACAGAAATATGAAATAGACATTCAATAAATGGTTCTTAACTTTTGCTGAGTCTTCTATCAGTGAATCTGTAACAAGGAGTCCTTTGTCCAGAATAAATCAATTGTTTGGTTTTAGAATGGTTCCCTCTTCTCCTGTCGAATTAGGCAAAAACCTTAGCTAGCCAAGTGCGCGAAGATGTCCACTCAACTAACGCAGAGAAACGAAACTTCCAAAACTCACGATAAACGTGAATAATCTGATAAAACTATATTGAAAAACATACTTACGATGATATTATCACATGTAATCAAAATAAAATCAAAAGCCGGAGATAATTAGCCCGTCTATACCGAACGCTTTTCAAGAAGCATGCTATGCCCTTACCCGCGCTTGGTAGACAAAGGAAATAGTGGTCAACGTCATTCCAAGAGCTCTTGTTCCGATCCTCAGA
>NW_019946774.1:0-8290 GCF_002910315.2 Salvelinus sp. IW2-2015
AGGGATATGAGATGCTTTGGCTTTGCTTTAGGTTAGAGATTTATCTGGGGGTTCTGTGACGATGTTTGTCTTTATGGGTAGTATGGTTGGAGGTTAGTTGGTCGTCTTTGCGATAGCGGTGAGATATGGTTTGTCGTTTTTATTGGAAACAGTTGGGGAACTGGTTGTCTGTCTATTATAGAGCGGCTTGGAAGTAGGCATAGGAATGTGTTAATTGTCCTGGTTGTTAATCATCAGTGAGATGTTTGTCCCTTATAATCAGACTGGTGATGATGTACATTGCTCTTATACCCACGTTGTGCAGGGATGTCTCTTGATCTTTTATAATGGCTGTCGCACGATGTTTGTCTTTATAGTCATGTGTACGATGGTTTGTCTTTTCATATGGTGAGATGTTGTCATATTATACGGTCGAGGATGTATTGGTTTTAATACAGTGGGTCAATGTTTTTGATTCTTTATACGGACTGGGCTATGTTTGTCTTTATACAGTGATGTATTTGTCTTTATACCCGGCACATGGGAGTGATTGAGTATAGTCTTTTAATATACGCGGAGAATGAGATATGATTCTGTCTTTATACGGTGAAAGTGAACTTATTTATGTGAGATCTTTTGTATGTGAGTCGGTGAGATTGCTTTGTTCTTTAATACGGTGAGAGAGTTTCGCTCCTTTATCATCTTATCGGGTTAGAAGGAACCATGTTTGTCTTTATAACAGTAGGGATGTGGTTTTTGCTCCTTTATATAATGGTAGAGGGATGTCGGGTTTGTCTTTTTAAACATCGGTGAGATGTATTTGTCGCTTAGATCAACAGTGGGACTGTTTGTCTTTATGACAGTGGGATGTTTAGGTCTTTGATACGGTGGGCAATGTTTGTCTTTATACAGTCGCGACAATGATTTTGTCTTTATATTGGTGAGAATGGTTTGTCTTTACTACAAGTGGTGATGTTTTGTTGCTTTTATACAGGTGGGCACATGGTTAACTAGGGATAAAGTATATATGACTATAATTAGAGAGATTTTTACCCTTGCTTCTTATAACTACGCGTGGAGCATGCTTTGTCCTTTATACAGTCGCGGTATGTTGCTGTCCTTTATAGACAGTGTGATGTTTTGTCTTTATTATAGTGTAATCATAATCATGAGCTATTGGGGATGTTGCTTAAATTGTTCTTTTATTTATACATTGCTGGACGATATGTTGGGTATGGGCTTTGTAAAAAGTGCTACGACGTCGAATGAAGTTAAAGCTGAGAGTGTTGGTACTTAGTAGAAAAAGCAGGTCGGAGCATTGTTGGGTATTGTGTAGTAAGACCATAATTATCGCTCGCTTACGCGCTATGAGAATTTTTGTGACTTATAGTGTCGCAGTATGCTATTTGTGCCTCTTTATAGGTGGTGGAAGATGTTTGGGTGCCTTTTTAATACATGTTGGGGATGTTTGTTCGTCTATACGGTGGGGATGTTTTTTTGTCTTTTATACTCTACTGTGAGGAAGATGTTTGTCCTTTAATTTCGACAGCGGTAGAGATGATTTGTCTTTATTATAGGGCATGCTGCAGTCTGCTATGTGAGTTGTACTATATACGATGTAAAAAAGCGGCTCGGGGATGATTTATGTCAATTTATATACAGTAGGGAATGATTTGTTCTTTATACAGATGGAGATGTTTTGTCTTTGATAACGAGATGAGAAAATAATAATTTAGTTCATTATATAACAGATGAGATGATTTGTCATTATAAACAGTGAGGAATGTATTGTCCTTAATAATACAGTAGGAGGATGTTTGTCTTTTAATAACAGGTGGGATGTTTGTCTTATAAATATGGTAGGGATGTTATCGTCTTTATAATAAACGGTGGGATTGATTTGGATCGTTTATCCGGATAAGTATGGTTTGTCTTATATGAGTGAGAATGATTTGGTCTTTTATAACGGTGAGATAGTTTGTCTTTATACGGTGGGAGTAGTTTAGTCATATTTAGGTATGGTGAGATGTTTGGTTATATAAATAACTGAGTGACGATGTTTGTCTTTATACAGGTGAGATAGTAATGTACAAAAATTCATAAGAGCGAGATGGGAAATGTTGAGTCTTTATATGGTGAGAATGTTTGTCTATTATATGGTGAGAATGTTATTGTCTTTAGAACAAGTGAGAGATGATTTGATCTGTATACAGGTGGGATAGGATTATATGTCTTATAACAGATGAGATGTTATAGTCTTTATAACGTGTGGAGGATGTAAGATGATCTTTAATAACCAGTGAGAGGTATTGTCTTTATAGAACGGTGGATGTTTTGTCTTTAATACGGTGAGATGTAGTTTGTCTTTTACGGAGGGAAATGTTATAGATCTTTTATAACAAGTGAGATGTTTGATCTTTAATTATGGTGAGAAAATGTATTTGTACTTTGTAAAGCGGTGAGGATGATTTGTCTTTATATGAGTGGGATTAATTGTCTTTATATCGATAAAGTGAGATGTTGTCTTATGAACAGGTTGACGATGTTTGATCCCTTTATACGTGAGATGTTTGTCTTTATAATGGAGTGGGAATTATTGTCTTTATACGAAGTGGGGTATGTTTGTCTTATACGAGTGAAAATGTATTGTTCTTATTATAAACGGTGGGGATGTTTGTTTTTATAAACAGTGAGAAAATGTTTGTACTTTAATACAGTGAGATGTATAGTCTTATAACGGTGAGATGATGTTTGTACCATTATATACAGTGAGATGTTTTGAGTCATTTATACTACAGGATGAGTATGTTTGATCATTTAATACAGAGATGATTTGTCACATTTATAACGGTGAGATGATAGATGTCTTTATAAAACGGATGAGATGATTGTCCTTTATATGGTGGAAGATGTTTGTCTTTATAACGGTGGGAATGTTTGTCTTTTATACTGTGTTGAGATGATTGTCTTTAATATGGTTGAGAAATGATTCAGATGTCTTTATATGGGTTGTGAGAAATTGTTTGTCTTCTATACGGTGAGAGATAAAATGTGTTGTCTTAATATTATAAGGTTGAGATGTTTGTCCTTATATACGGTGGGATAGGTTTGTCACTTTAATATGGTAGAGATGTTTGTCTTTATACAGTGAGATGTTTGTCTTTATATGGTGAGAAGAGTTTGTCTTCTATACGCTGAGAATGTTTATGTCTATATAAATGGTGAATGTTTGTCTTTGATACGGGTGGGGCATGTTTGGACTCTTTATACGGATAGGGATGTTTGTCTTTAACGGTGGGAATGTTTGTCAATTTTATACAGTGAAGATGTTTTGTCTTTAAATATGGGATGGGAAATGTTATGATACTTTATACAAGAGTGAATGATTTGTCATTCGGCTGCATGTAATGGTTTCAATAACTTGTTCTTGAGTGTCTTTATTTATTAAGGACTGCTAATTTGGCCAAAAGCACCACAAAAGGGGAGAAACTAAAATGTTAATACTATGAATTGAACTAATAGAATTAAATAGAATTTTAGTTATCATTGAATAGAAATTAGAAACATTTATAGAATTTAGAAAAGTACAGAGAGTTTCCTGCAGCTCAAGGAGCCTCCTCTACCTAGATGAGTTAAACCTGAAAATTCTGGAGCTCTCAGGCAAGTGTCCCCACGAGACAAGAGCACCCTAATTCCATATATAGTGAGCACTACTTTTGACCAGAAGGGCCATAAGGGTAGTAAGATAACACTATAAAAAGGAGAATAGAGGGTGCTATATTGGGAGGATGAAGAGAAGCATGCAGAGTATCGAGAGTAATCTATGTGTAGAATAATGTCTTCTTCTCCTCTCCAGTGTGTGTGTAAGTGTTGTGTGTAGTGTTGCTGTGTGATGTGTGGTGTGTGATGTAGTGGGAATCTGTGTGTGGTGTGTGTGTGTGTGGTGTGTGGTAGTGTGTGGTGTGTGTGATGGTGTGTAGTGTGTGTAGGGTGTGTGTAGTGTTGTGTGTGTGTGTGTGTGTCCTCTTCTGCTCTCCTCTCAGATGTGTGTAGTGTGTGTGTGTGTGTGTGTGTGTGTGGTGTGGTGTGTGTTGTGGGTGTGTAGATGTGTGTGTGGTGTGTCTCTTCTCCTCTCAGTGTGTGTGTGTGTGTGTGTGTGTGTGTGTCTCTTCATTGTAATGGCCTGAACCGAGTGTGACCTCTCTGTATTGGACATATTTAGTCCATTTTGACATTACAGGTTAACTGGCTGACGATCTGTCAAGGCACTGAACAGAAGTAGACAAGACTAAAAGTAGAGAAGTTTATAGATCTCTCCCTCTTTTCTCCCTATAGATCTCTCCCTCTCTCTATCAAGGGTTGGAAGACAAAATTGTTTTCCAATCGTTTCGTTATGGACAGAGACAGTCCCCCCCCCCCCACAAAAAAAATCATATCATTATATGATGTCATTTATATTATACTGTTCCTAAACTGAATTATTAAATGACTTCACCTGTCAGTGAAGATAGAGCAGCTTGCTATGGAGCAGGCAAGTTACAGTTGTTCATGTGTGATGGACAGACAGGTTTAGGGCGTGAGATGCTACTGACATTTAGCAGGTGGGGAGAGAGCGGGAGAGAGGAGTGGAGGAGGAGGAGGCTGGGATTGAAGAGCTGGGCATCTTGTTATGATATACATTCTCTGAATTAGACCCACAGAATTATAGCTACAGAGGAGCGGCTTCTAGGGGGGGAATTTGAATGTCTTTGAACTTCCCGAGAGTTGGCTTATTAATGTCGGACCAAAACTAGCTAGCTAGCTAGTCAACGAGCGTGTGTGTGCAGAGCGACACCAACAATAAAAACACATCTTACCTTTTTGTAGTTAATTAATCAAATAGGGTCATGTAACTGAAGGTTATGGATAAAAGAACTGTCAAAACTGGTTAAATAGGCCTAAATGAATTATTATTTAAAAAATGTTTTTATGTATATAAACTCTATCTAATAGCGTGACTGTTTACTAATGACTATACGTAATTGTTTTGCTAACGAACTCTGTCTATATCTCCACTTTCCAACTGTCGCCTGACACTCCAGCAGCTGAACCACGATGGTGTACTAAGGCTAGCCTATATAGTATCCCACTTCAGTAAAACAATCATATGATATGTGGACTTTCTTTTATACAACGTACGTTTTTTTTTATTGCTTGTTAGTAAATCGATAAATCAGTCTTCTTTTAAAAACAGATTGAAAGTGTTTGACTATTCATTCATTATTCAACAGCAGTCGACAAAGTTGTCCTGGCACTTAGACTATAGTGCTCTAATGTTGTATCAAATGGACAATTGGCCAATCCTCTCCAACCTGGCATGGTATAATTTGATCCGGAATCTTTTCTTTCTTTCTTTTTTTATTTTATTTCACCTTTATTTAACCAGGTAGGCTAGTTGAGAACAAGTTCTCATTTGCAACTGCGACCTGGCCAAGATAAAGCATAGCAGTGTGAACAGACAACAACACAGACTTACACATGGAGTAAACAATAAACAAGTCAATAACATAGTAGGAAAAAAAACAAATTTAATTTATAGACTAACTGATAAATAGGTTAGGGACATGTTGCGTGTATTTCTTTCTATTGTAAAGATTGTTAATTTCATCTTCATACTATCGCATAGCAGTCTCTCTTTCCTTCGTACTTTCCTTGTCAAGTCGTTATCTTATAGCCTACTTTCGGCAATCCTAAAGTAGTCCTAAGTTTTTTAAAAATTATATGTTTTTTCAGGAAAGGAGAAATATTTGCTCTTGTGTCTGACATGAGCTTTGATGGACGGGTCCTTTTACTGGGTTTTGTGTGTGTGAGTTCGCTGATTCTCTCTGTAGGTCTAAATGTCCATTCAGAAAGTTTCAGCCTGTCTGGACTCTCTCTTTTAATAAGAATCAAATGCTTCTGTCATGATTTAATCTGGTAAAAAGGCCTGTTTTCAAAAAAAGGCCCTTTTTTCATCAAGTCCATTATTTTGTTCCCAATAATTAGGATTTTTTTTTTTTAGCGTTTATGACGCTGTTCACACCATTTGCGAAATATCGTCCTGCCACAAAACGTCGATGGTATATTTGGAACAGGTTTTTTTTGGGGGGGGGCCTTTCCCACATGCGAAAATAAGGTGTTGACCAATATAAATTGTTATCTTTGACACTTCTACTGACAAGTCTGTGTGGTTTTGTGGTGTGGTTTTGTGGTGTGAATGAATGAATTCATTCTCTATGGCTGATTTCTACGTTTGTAATGCATCAGTGCAGCAAGGTATCAACTTAGCAGATGTGATCACATCACAACAGAGCTAGGCTACACGTTGCTCTCTCCATTCAAACTTCTAGTTCACTGTCAACGCTGTAGCCTATTTTCTAGCAAGCAAGAAGATCAATCTGTGCGTCTCTCCTTGAAAAGGCCTATGCCTATTCTTTAAAAAAAAGCTCAAAATAAGTGTCAAACTTCACTGAGTGTACAAAACATTAAGAACACCTTCCTATTATTGAGTTGCCCTAAGTACAGCCTCAATTTTTTCGAGGCATGGACTCTACAAGGCGTCGAAAGCGTTCCACAGGGATGCTGGCCCATGTTGACGCCAATGCTTCCCACAGTTGTGTTAAGTTGGCTGGATGTCCTTTGAGTGGTGGACCATTCTTGATACACATGGGAAACTGTTGAGCATAAAGCGTTGCAGAGAGAATGATATTGGGAGAGAGAGAAAAAGTAAGAAAGATTAAGGGACAGAGAGAGAGAGAGAGAGAGAGAGAGAGAGAGAGAGAGAGAGAGAGAGAGAGAGAGAGAGACAGAGAGAGAGAAAGAGACATACAGAGACAGGTAGAGAGAAAGAGACAGACAGACAGGTAGAGAGAAAGAGACAGACAGAGACAGGTAGAGAGAGAGAGAGAGAGAGAGAGAGAGAGAGAGAGAGAGAGAGAGAGAGAGAGAGAGAGAGCGAGAGAGAGAGAGAGAGAGAGAGAGAGAGAGAGAGAGAGAGAGAGAGAGAGAGAGAGAGAGAGAGAGAGAGAGAGAGAGAGAGAGAGAGAGAGAGAGAGAGAGAGAGAGAGAGAGAGAGAGAGAGAGAGAGAGAGAGAGAGAGAGAGAGAGAGAGAGGTGGGGATTAAGAGAGAGATGAATAATGTGAGGTTGAGAGAGTACAGTGAACATCTGTAAAAGTCATTCCTGTATAGTATGGTAGCTATAAGGGTATGGAAAGGGGGGAAGAAAGATCAATGTCCTGTGACAGTTAGCAGGTTGGTTCTGGTCCAAACCAGTCTGCTGTCTTTAACCTGATCCACATGTTCTGTTAGACCTGAACTGTACCCCAGAGAGAGGAGGAGGGAGAGTGAGAGACATAGAGAGGGGGAGGAGGGAGAGAGAGAGGAGAGGGAGTAGGGAGAGTGAGATCGAGGCAGGGAGAGGGGGAGAGAGAAAGAAAAAGACAGAGGGGGACAAAGCGAAGAGAGAGTAGAAATAGAGCGATGGATAGGGAGAAGGGAGAGAGAGTAGAGCGATGAGAAAGGAAAAAGAGAGGAGAGAGATGGAGAAGGGAGAGAGAGAGTAGAGAGATGAGAAGGGAGAGAGAGAGGAGGGCAATGGATAGGGAGAAGGGAGAGAGATGGATGGATGGGGAGAAGAGAGAGAGAAATAGAGACAGGGAGAGGGAGAGAAAGAGATGATGGGGAGAAGGGAGAGAGAGAGACTGGGAGAGAGAGAGATGAATGGGAAGAACGGAGAGAGAGATAGAGACTGTGAGAGAGAGGAGAAGTAGAGAGATGGAGAAGTTGAAATAGAGAGGTAGGTTGGAAAGTGTTGGAAAGGGTTCAGGGGACAGAACTGAAAACAGGAAAATACCTAAATGTTTTTAGGAACAGAATCAGAACCGGGAACGAAAGTGATCAATACTATTTGGGAAAATAACTGTTATTTTTAAATGGATGGGAACCGGTTAATAATGTTCTTTTACATATATTTTTTTCCAGTCCCACAAAAAAAAAAACGCATAGGCAAAGCCCACACAGAAACTTCTTCCAGCGTCTGTTTGTCAGTGTGTAGCCTACCTGCTCCTCCCCCTCCGGAGCCTCGTTACTGTTATCACGGCTCGGGATAAGAACCAGATGCAGAACCAGGAGGCGGAGTGTTCAAATGTCAGATATTTATTATAACACAGGGGGCTGGCAGTGATCCAGGTCAGAGTCAGGCAGGCTCAGGGTCAGGAGAGGCAGGCTCAGGGTCAGGACAGGCTGAGGGTCAGGACAGGTAGACTTAGGGTCAGGACAGGCTCAGGGTCAGG
>NW_019946774.1:8340-12564 GCF_002910315.2 Salvelinus sp. IW2-2015
CAGGCTCGGGGTCAGGACAGGGTCAGGACAGGCTCGGGGTCAGGGCAGGCACGGGGTCAGGACAGGGTCAGGACAGGCAGAAAGGTCAGAACCAGGAAGACTAGAAACAAAACTTGAGAGCAGGAAACCGGGAAACATCCTGGTAACGACCTGACAAAACAAGACGGACTGGCAACAGACAGACATAAAACGCAGGTATTAATACACAGGAGATAATGGGGGAAAAGTGAGAGGCACCTGGTGGGTGTGGAGACAAGCACAAGACAGGTGAAACAGATCCGGGTGTGACATTACCTCCCCCTCTATGTGCACCACCTGGCGTTTTACCTGGGCGCACACCTGGTTGACTGGGGTGCCGGCGGCTGAACTCAGCGATGAGGGCTGGGTCCAGGATATTCCTAGCGGGGACCCATCACCTCTCCTCCAGGACATAACCCTCCCTGCCCCGATGTCGAACAATCAGGATGCGCCTCATGGCCGTATGCCGGATGGCCGTCGATGAGACGGGGGTGAGAGGTGTGAGAAAGAACGATTTATTGTGGAACTAGGATTCCTGGGAGTGCATTCTGATGAAGATCATCAAAGGCAAGGGAATATTTATGACGTAATTTCGTATTTCTGTTGACTCCAACATGGCGGAGAAATGTTTTTATATTTGAGCGCCGTCTCACATTATTGCATGGTGTGCTTTTTCAGTAAAGTTTTTTTGAAATCTGACACAGCGGTTGCATTAAGAACAAGTGTATCTTTAATTCTATGTAAAACATGTATCTTCATCAAAGTTTATGATGAGTATTTCTGTTATTTGACGTGGCTCTCTGCAATTTCTCTGAATATTTTGGAGGCATTTCTGAACATGGCGCCAATGTAAACCGAGATTTGTGGATATAAATATGCACATTATCGAACAAAACATACATGTATTTTGAAACATGATGTCCTATGACTGTCATCTGATGAAGATCATCAAAGGTTAGTGATTCATTTTATCTCTATTTCTGCTTTTTGTGACTCCTATCTTTGGCTGGGAAAATGGCTGTGTTTTTCTGTGGCTATGTACTGACCTAACATAATCGTTTGGTGTGCTTTCGCCGAAAAGCCTATTTGTAATCAGACATGTTGGCTGGATTTACAACATGTGTAGCTTTAATTTGATATCTTTCATGTGTGATTTAATGAAAGTTTGATTTTTATAGTAATTTATTTGAATTTGGCACTCAGCATTTTCTCTGGCTTTTGGCCAAGTGAGACAGTAGCGTCCCGCCTAAACTCAGATTTTTGGATATAAATATGAACTTCACCGAACAAAACATACATGTATTGTGCAACATGAAGTCCTATGAGTGTCATCTGATGAAGATCATCAAAGGTTAGTGATTAATTTTAACACTATTTCTGCTTTTTGTTACTCCTCTCTTTGGCTGTAAAAATGGCTGTGTTTTTCTGTGGCTATGTACTGAGCTAACATAATCGCAAGGTGTGCTTTCGCCGTAAATCCTTTTTGAAATCAGACACTTTGGCTGGATTAACGAGAAGTTTATCTTTAAAATGGTGTATAATAATTGTATGTTTGAGGAATTTTAATTTTAAAGACTGTTGACATCTAGTGGAAGCCTTAGGAAGTGCAACATTACCTATATCCCACTGTATCTTCAATAGGAGCTGAGTTGAAAATCGACCAACCTCAGATTTCCCACTTCCTGGTTGGATTTTTTCTCAGGTTTTTGCTGGGATATGTGTTCTGTTATACTCACAGACATCATTCAAACAGTTTTAGAAACTTCAGAGTGTTTTCTATCCAAATCTACTAATAATATGCATATTCTCACTTTTATGGCTGAGTAGCAGACCGTTTACTCTGGGCACGCTTTTCGTCCGGACGTGAAAATACTGCCCCCTACCCCAAAGAAGTTAAGAAGAGTGGAACGGGCTCTCTTCCAGGTACGGCGACAGCGGCAGAGGGTATGCTGACTTCTTCCTCTTGCACAAGGAAGAGCAGGGGCTGATATCCCAAGGAACACTTGAAGGGGCGAGAGACCAGTGGCCGATCGGGGAAGGGTGTTGCGGGCATATTCCACCCCCACGAGTTGCTGGCTCCAGGTAGTGAGGATGGTGAAGATGAGGCAACGAAAAGCTGTCTCCAGGTAGTGGGGATGGTGAAGATGAGGCAACGAAGCGCTGTCTCCAGGTGGTGAGGATGGCGAAGATGAGGCAACGAAGAGCTGTCTCCAGGTAGTGAGGATGGCGAAGATGAGGCAACGAAGAGCTGGCTCCAGGTAGTGAAGACCGGGTTTACTCTGGGCACGTTTTCGTCCGGACGTGAAAATATCTGCCCCCTACCCCAAAGAAGTTAAGAAGAGTGGAACGGGCTCTCTTCCAGGTACGGCGACAGCGGCAGAGGGTATGCTGACTTCTTCCTCTTGCACAAGGAAGAGCAGGGGCTGATATCCCAAGGAAACACTTGAAGGGGCGAGAGACCAGTGGCCGATCGGGGAAGGGTGTTGCGGGCAATATTCCACCCCCACGAGTTGCTGGCTCCAGGTAGTGAGGATGGTGAAGATGAGGCAACGAAAAGCTGTCTCCAGGTAGTGGGGATGGTGAAGATGAGGCAACGAAGCGCTGTCTCCAGGTGGTGAGGATGGCGAAGATGAGGCAACGAAGAGCTGTCTCCAGGTATGAGGATGGCGAAGATGAGGCAACGAAGAGCTGGCTCCAGGTAGTGAAGATGGCGAAGATGAGGCAACGAAGAGCTGTCTCCAGGTAGTGGGATGGTGAAGATGAGGCAACAAAGAGCTGTCTCCAGGTGTGAGGATGGCGAAGATGAGGCAACGAAGAACTGTCTCCAGGTAGTGAGGATGGCGAAGATGAGGCAACGAAGAGCTGGCACCAGGTAGTGAGGATGGTGAAGATGAGGCAACGAAGAGCTGTCTCCAGGTAGTGGGGATGGTGAAGATGAGGCAACAAAGAGCTGTCTCCAGGTGGTGAGGATGGCGAAGATGAGGCAATGAAGGCTGTCTCCAGGTCTTGAATGGCTTGCTCCACCTATCCGTTAGACTGGGGATGAAAACCAGAGGACAGGCTGGATAACTTACTGCACCATGAGTTGGCTGTCTCCTTGGCTGGATAACATGCTTGCACCATGAGTTGGGCCGTCTCCTTGGCTGGATAACATGCTGCACCATGAGTGGGCCGTCTCCTTGGCTGGATAACCCTGCACCATGAGTTGGGCTGACTCCTTGGCTGGTTAACATGCTGCACCATGAGTTGGGCTGTCTCCTTGGCTGGATAACATGCTGCACCATGAGTTGGGCTGACTCCTTGGCTGGTAACATGCTGCACCATGAGTTGGGCTGACTCCTTGGCTGGATAACATGCTGCACCATGAGTTGGCTGACTCCTTGGCTGGATAACATGCTGAACTGAGTTGGGCTGTCTCCTTGGCTGGATAACATGCTGCACCATGAGTTGAGCCGTCTCCTTGGCTGGATAACATGCTGCACCATGAGTTGAGCCGTCTCCTTGGCTGGATAACATGCTGCACCATGAGTTGGCTGTCTCCTTGGCTGGTTAACATGCTGCACCATGAGTTGGGCTGTCTCCTTGGCTGGATAACATGCTGCACCATGAGTTGGGCTGTCTCCTTGGCTGATAACATGCTGCACCATGAGTTGGTCGTCTCCTTGGCTGGTTAACATGCTGCACCATGAGTTGGGCTGACTCCTTGGCTGGATAACATGCTGCACCATGAGTTGGGCTGTCTCCTTGGCTGGATAACATGCTGCACCATGAGTTGGGCTGTCTCCTTGGCTGGATAACATGCTGCACCATGAGTTGGCTGTCTCCTTGGCTGGATAACATGCTGCACCATGAGTTGGGCTGTCTCCTTGCTGGATAACATGCTGCACACATGAGTTGGGCTGTCTCGTTGGCCTGGATAACATGCTGCACCATGAGTTGGGCTGTCCTCCTGGCTGGATAACATGCTGCACCATGAGTTGGGCCGTCTTCCTTGGCTGGATAACATGCTGCACCATGAGTTGGGGCGTCTCCTTGGCTGGAATAACATGCTGCACCATGAGTTGGCCCGTCTCCTTGGCTGGATAACATGCTGCACCATGAGTTGGGCCGTCTGACTCTTGGCTGGATAACATGCTGCACCATGAGTTGGGGCCGTCTCCTTGGCTGATAACAAATGCTGCCTAGCCATGAGTTGGGCCGACTCCT
>NW_019946774.1:12589-16361 GCF_002910315.2 Salvelinus sp. IW2-2015
GAAGATGCCGAAATGAGGCAACGAGAGCTGTCTCCAGGTAGTGGGATGGTGAAGATGAGGCAACAAGAGCTGTCTCCAGGTGGTGAGATGGCGAAGATGAGGCAACGAAAAACTGTCTCCAGGTAGTGAGGATGGCGAAGATGAGGCAACGGAGCTGGCACCAGGTAGTGAGGATGGTGAAGATGAGGCAACGAAGAGCTGTCTCCAGGTAGTGGGGATGGTGAAGATGAGGCAACAAAGAGCTGTCTCCAAGGTGTGAGGATGGCGAAGATGAGGCAATGAAGGGCTGTCTCCAGGTCTTGAATGGCTTGCTCCACCTATCCGTTAGACTGGGGATGAAAACCAGAGGACAGGCTGGATAACTTACTGCACCATGAGTTGGGCTGTCTCCTTGGCTGGATAACATGCTGCACCATGAGTTGGGCCGTCTCCTTGGCTGGATAACATGCTGCACCATGGTTGGGCCGTCTCCTTGGCTGGATAACATGCTGCACCATGAGTTGGGCTGACTCCTTGGCTGGTTAACATGCTGCACCATGAGTTGGGCTGTCTCCTTGGCTGGATAACATGCTGCACCATGAGTTGGGCTGACTCCTTGGCTGGAACATGCTGCACCATGAGTTTGGGCTGACTCCTTGGCTGGATAACATGCTGCACCATGAGTTGGCTTGACTCCTTGGCTGGATAACATGCTGAACCATGAGTTGGGCTGTCTCCTTGGCTGGATAACATGCTGCACCATGAGTTGAGCCGTCTCCTTGGCTGGATAACATGCTGCACCATGGTTGAGCCGTCTCCTTGGCTGGATAACATGCTGCACCATGAGTTGGGCTGTCTCCTTGGCTGGTTAACATGCTGCACCATGAGTTGGGCTGTCTCCTTGGCTGGATAACATGCTGCACCATGAGTTGGGCTGTCTCCTTGGCTGGATAAACATGCTGCACCATGAGTTGGGTCGTCTCCTTGGCTGGTTAACATGCTGCACCATGAGTTGGGCTGACTCCTTGGCTGGATAACATGCTGCACCATGAGTTGGGCTGTCTCCTTGGCTGGATAACATGCTGCACCATGAGTTGGGCTGTCTCCTTGGCTGGATAACATGCTGCGTCTCCTTGGCTGGATAACATGCTGCACCATGAGTTGGGCTGTCTCCTTGGCTGAGGGTAACTTAGGAAGGGGAATAAAACGGGTGGCCCAGGAAAACCTATCCACTACCGTTAGGATGGTGGTGTTGCCATCTGACGGAGGGAGACCAGTGACGAAGTCCAGGGATATATGGGACCAGGGGCGGTGAGGAAAAGGCAGTGGTTGAGTCTTATTCTTCGCACACACAGTGCAGGCGGCGATGAACACGGGGGCAACAGGAACCATGGCGGGTCACCAAAAATGTTGTCGGATGAATTCCAGCGTCCGACGGGAGCCAGGATGGCAGGTAACTATATAGGGACATTCCCATTCCGGGACCAGGCTCTCAGATGACTGCAGCCGCTAGACAGGAGGTAGGGAGGATGGTCTCAGGGTCAGACGGTGTAGCAGCGGGGCTATACAGGCGTGAGAGCATGTCAGGTATTCACATTCCAGGACCAGGCTCTCTATACCCCAGATGACTGCAGCCGCTAGACAGCAGGTGGGGAGGATGGTCTCGGGGTCAGACGGTGTAGCAGCGGGGCTATACAGGTGTGAGAGCGTGTCAGGTCTTCATTTTCTTGGACCCAGGGCGGTAGGAGATAGTCAAATTAAAATGAGTGAAATGCAGGGCCCATCGAGCCTGCCTTGAGTTGAGGTGCTTGGCAGGTGTGGAGATTTTCCAGGTTCTTATGATCAGTCCACACTAAGAAAGGATGTTACTTCCCCCTCTAACCAGTGCCTCATCTCCTCCAACGCCATCTTCATTTATGTCCCTCTAATTGCCCTGAATACCTCTGTTGATCCTACAGCTATTGTATACAGTAATCATGAGCTTATAAACCAGAGTTACACTGTTGGCACTGAGGCAGTGTGCAATATTAGGAAGACCACTGTGTTTAACTCACCGTGAACTATCAGCTCCAATATTAATTACATGAGCAAGTCAACTTCTGATAAGCTTTCCAGTAAATAATTAAAACCAATCAAGCAACCCAGAAAGTGCTAAAAATAGCCCATATTAACATATGCAGCCTGAGAAACAAGGTCCATGAAGTCAATAACTTGCAACAGATGACATTCATATTCTGACTGAAACTCACGTAGATAATACCTTTGATGATACGGTGTTAGAAATACATGGTTATAACATCTCCCGAAAAGACAGAAATGCCAACGGGGGAGGTGTTGCGGTCTGTATTCAGAACCACGTTCCTGTAGAGCTTAGAGACGATCTCATGTTAAATACTGTTGAAGTAATATGGCTACAGGTTCATCTGCCTCACCTAAAGCCCATTCTGGTGGGAAGCTACTATAGACCACCAAGTGCTAACAATCAGTATCTGGATAATATGTGTGAAATGCTTGATAATGTATGTGATATCAACCGAGAAGTATATTTTCTGGGTGAATGGCTCACAACAAGCTGCCTACTCAAGAAAAAACTTCAAACTGTAACCAGCACCTGCAACCTTGTTCAGGTTATCAGTCAACCTACCAGGTTAGTTACAAACAGCACAGGAATTTAAATCATAGACATGAATTGATCACATCTTTACTAATGCTGCAAAAATTTGCTTTAAAGCAGTATCCAAATCCATCGGATGTAGTGATCACAATATAGTAGCCATACCAAATTTGGCAAAGGTACTGCAAATTAAGAAATCATGTGACTGAACTAAATAAAAATAAACTATACTATGAATAAAAAATAAATGATATAAAGAATGATAGTATAAAGCTTAAGAGCACTTTAAATGAAATTTTGGGAGAAAGGTAAACTCAAAAAAAGAACAAATAAATTGTGTAAAACGGAGTTTAAATGTATTTGGCTAGGGTGTATATAAACTTCCGACTTCAACTGTATATACTATATTCTATACTATATTCTATACTATATTCTATACTATATTCTCTACTGTATCTTAGTCCGTTCCGCTCTGACATCGCTCGTCCATATGTACATAATCTTAATTAATTCCTACTTAGATTTGTTTTTATTGGGTATATGTTGTGGCTATTGTTAGATAGTACTGCACTGTTGGAGCTAGAAACGCAAGCATTTAGTTAGATAGTACTGCACTGTTTGGGGCTAGAAACGCAAGCATTTAGTTAGATAGTACTGCACTGTTGGAGCTAGAAACGCAAGCATTTAGTTAGATAGTACTGCACTGTTGGAGCTAGAAACAAAAAAAAAAAAAGAGAGAGATCTGACCCATTGAGGCTGTTCTGAGGGCAAAGGGGGCCAACTCAATATTAGGAAGGTGTTACTCATGTTTTTTGCACTCAGTGTACATAAGGTTAGGTCTGTAGGTGCAGAATGTGTCACACATTCAAACAGGAGTGTTAGGAGTGGAAGCAGAGAAGAATCGTCCTTGACTTCAAGGACTTCTGTGGGGCGGCTGAGTTACAGCACTGTCAGCATTTATACTTTAACTAACCTCCCTTGCCACGCTGTGTGTGTGTGTGTGTGTGTGTGTGTGTGTGTGTGTGTGTGTGTGTGTGTGTGTGTGTGTGTGTGTGTGTGTGTGTGTGTGTGTGTGTGTGTGTGTGTGTGTGTGTGTGTGTGTGTGTGTGTGTGTGTGTGTGTGTGTGTGTGTGTGTGTGTGTGTTGTGTGTGTGTTTGTTGTGTGTGTGGTGTAAGAAT
>NW_019946774.1:17215-27730 GCF_002910315.2 Salvelinus sp. IW2-2015
AGAAACACAACATTTAGTTAGATAGTACTGCACTGTTGAGCTAGAAACGCAAGCATTTAGTTTGATAGTACTGCACTGTTGGAGCTAGAAACGCAAGCATTTAGTTAGATAGTACTGCACTGTTGGAGCTAGAAACGCAAGCATTTCGCTACACCCGCAATAACATCTGCTAATCGCATGTACGGCACCATTACAATTTGATTTGATTTGATGTAGGCTATGCGTCCTGTAGGATGAATCATGAAAGGAGCTTAGCTAGGTTTCATTCAGTTAAAATTCAGTTGAATGAATTCAGTTCATTCAGTTGAATGAATTCAGTTCATTCAGTTGAATGAATTCAGTTCATTCAGTTGAATGAATTCAGTTCATTCAGTTGAATGAATTCAGTTCATTCAGTTGAATTCAGTTCATTCAGTTGAATGATTCAGTTCATTCAGTTGAATTCAGTCTCAGTTACATTTCAGTTATTCAGTTCATTCAGTTGAATTCAGTTCATTCAGTTGAATTCAGTTTATTCATTATTTAAAATGAGAGGAAATGCAAACCTGCACCTGCCGTCATTCTTCTCACTGCTGACCCTGCAAGACACCGTTGTTTCTATTGATTGAAGAGATGAAGGCAAGACAGGTGTCACGACTCCTACCGAAGGTGGCCTCCCCTTCCTGTTCGGGTGGCGCTCGGCGGTCGTCGTCACCGGCCTACTAGCTGCCACTGATTCCTTTTTCCCTTTTCTGTTTATTGGTTTCACCTGTTTGTGTTTTAGCTGATTAGTCAGGCTTTATTTACCAGCAGGCCCGCCTACTGGTTGTGCGGGATTGTTTGTGTACGTGTGTACACGTCTGTGTGTTACGTGTTTCTCATTTTTATGGTTTTGCTGGACTGTTTAAGTTCCCCGTGTTTGGGGCATTTGTTTTGGTGTGCGCCGTTTGGTTCGTGGGGTTGGCTTATGTTCATAGTTTTTTTGTGCATTAAAAACTAAGCTGAACTCTCTGCTTCCTGGCCCTGACTTCTCACCCACTACACCCCGGTCGTTACAACACTCTGCTTCCTGCGCCTGACTTCTCACCCACTACACCCCGGTCGTTACAACACTCTGCTTCCTGCGCTTGACTCTCACCCATCACCCCGGTCGTTACAACACTCTGCTTCCTGCGCCTGACTTCTCACCACTACACCCCGGTCGTTACAACACTCTGCTTCCTGCGCCTGACTTCTCACCCACTACACCCCGGTCGTTACAACACTCTGCTTCCTGCGCCTGACTTCTCACCACTACACCCCGGTCGTTACAACACTCTGCTTCCTGCGCCTGACTCTTCACCCACTACACCCGTTCGTTACAACACTCTGCTTCCTGCGCCTGACTTCTCACCCACTACACCCCGGTCGTTACAACACTCTGCTTCCTGCGCTCACTTCTCACCCACTACACCCCGGTCGTTACAACTCTGCTTCCTGCGCCTGACTTCTCACCCACTACACCCGGTCGTTACAACAGGCTTATTGTAGGAAACTTTCTGAATGGACATGGAGAATTTGGTGAACTCACACACGCACACCAACACACCTTAAATGACTCAGAAATCAAAGCCACCTGCACCGCATCTCCCTCAGACACATAAGCAAATCACATTTCCTTCCTAAAAACATATTAAAAACCTTTCCTTAGCTTCAAATCCTTTCTGTAGGATATAAATATAATAGTCGTATTATTGGATAATGCTACATCAATGTACCCTATCAGGGAAATACACTGAGTTGACCAAACATGAAATAATAATAAGTTAATATTGAATTTGACCCTTTTGCCCTAAGAACAGCCAGAGTCATCGGGCATGGACTCTGACTGCACAAAACATTAAGGACACATCCTCTTTCAATGACATAGACCGACTAGGTGACATAGACGACTAGTGACATAGACCGACTAGGTGACAAAGAACGACTAGGTGACAAAGAACGACTAGGTGACAAAGACGACTAGGTGACATAGACTGACTAGGTGACATAGACGACTAGGTGACAAAGAACGACTAGGTGACATAGACCGACTAGGTGACAAAAAGAACGACTAGGTGACAAAGAACGACTAGGTGACATAAACTGACTAGGTGACATAGACCGACTAGGTGACAAAGACCGACTAGGTGACATAGACCGACTAGGTGACATAGACCGACTAGGTGACATAGACCGACTAGGTGACATAGACCGACTAGGTGACATAGACCGACTAGGTGACAAAGAACGACTAGGTGACAAAGAACGACTAGGTGACATAGACCGACTAGGTGACAAAGAACGACTAGGTGACATAGACTGACTAGGTGACATAGACCGACTAGGTGACAAAGAACGACTAGGTGACATAGACCGACTAGGTGACATAGACCGACTAGGTGACAAAGAACGACTAGGTGACAAAGAACGACTAGGTGACATAGACCGACTAGGTGACAAAGAACGACTAGGTGACATAGACCGACTAGGTGACATAGACCGACTAGGTGACAAAGAACGACTAGGTGACATAGACTGACTAGGTGACAAAGACTGACTATTGACAAAGACCGACTAGGTGACAAAGAAAGACTATGTGACATAGACTGACTAGGTGAACAGACCGACTAGGTGACAAAGAAAGACTAGGTGACATGACTGACAGGTGACATAGACTGACTAGGTGAATAGACCGACTAGGTGACATAGACCGACTAGGTGACAAAGAACGACTAGGTGACATAGACCGACTAGGTGACAAAGACCGACTAGGTACATAGACGACTAGGTGAAAAAACGACTAGGTGACATAGACCGACTAGGTGACATAGACCCGACTAGGTGACAAAGAACGACTAGGTGACATAGACTGACTAGGTGACAAAGACTGACTAGGTGACAAAGACCGACTAGGTGACAAAGAAAGACTAGGTGACATAGACTGACTAGGTGACATAGACCGACTAGGTGACATAGACCGACTAGGTGACATAGACCGACTAGGTGACAAGAACGACTAGGTGACATAGACCGGACTAGGTGACAAAGAACGACTAGGTGACATAGACCGACTAGGTGACAAAGAACGACTAGGTGACATAGACTGACTAGGTGACATAGACCGACTAGGTGACAAAGACGACTAGGTGACAAGACCGACTAGGTGATATAGACCGACTAGGTGACAAAGAACGACAGGTGACATAGACGACTAGGTGACAAAGAACGACTAGGTGACAAAGAACGACTAGGTGACATAGACCGGCTAGGTGACAAAGAACGACTAGGTGACATAGACTGACTAGGTGACATAGACCGACTAGGTGACAAAGAACGACTAGGTGACATAGACTGACTAGGTGATATAGACCGACTAGGTGACAAAGAACGACTAGGTGACAATAGACCGACTAGGTGACAAAGAACGATAGGTGACAAAGAAGACTAGGTGACATAGACCGACTAGGTGACATAGACTGACTAGGTGACAAAGAACACTAGGTGACATAGACTGACTAGGTGACATAGACCGACTAGGTGACAAAGAACGACTAGGTACATAGACCGACTAGGTGACATAGACCGACTAGGTGACAAAGAACGACTAGGTGACAAAGAACGACTAGGTGACATAGACGACTAGGTGACATAGACCGACTAGGTGACAAAGAAGACTAGGTGACATAGACCGACTAGGTGACATAGACCGACTAGGTGACAAAGACCGACTAGGTGACAAAGACCGACTAGGTGACAAAGAACGACTAGGTGACATAGACTGACTAGGTGAAAAGCTATGATCCCTTATTGATGTCGCTTGTTAAATCCACTTTAAATCAGTGTAGATGAAGAGGAGGAGACCGGTTAAGACAAAATATTTAGGTGCCTTTGAACGGGGAATGGTGGTAGGCGCCAAGCGCACCGGTTTGAATGTGTCAAGAACTGCAAAACAGCTGGGTTTTCACACTCAATAGTTTCCGTGTGTATCAAGAATGGTCCACCACCCAAAAGACATTCAACCAACTTGACTTAACTGTGGGAAGCATTGGAGTCAACATGGTCCAGAATCCCTGTGGAATGCTTTCGACAGCTGGTAGAGTCCATTCCCTGACCCATTGAGGCTGTTCTGAGGGCAAAAGGGGGCCAACTCAATATTAGAAGGTGTTACTCATGTTTTTTGCATCAGTGTACATAAGGTTAGGTTCTGTAGGTGCAGAAAAGACACTGCAGGGAATAACTCTGTCTGAACTTTAGGGCACTTAGCTGGGCTGTTGTTGAGTAGAGGACACATCAAACTCCCACTCCAGAACTTTATGCATCACGTCTGTAATGTGCAGGAAATGCAAATTGTAGTTAAAAACTTTAAAAGGATTCTAAAGTTCCCAAATTCCACTTTAACATTTCAGACTTCATTTTCCCTAATATTTTTTTTTTAAATCAAACTCTATAAAAATGTCCACTAATTATATTTTACATAATAATTCATATTTCCGTTTGCTGCAGGATTTTTTTTCCTACTGTGAGAAGCATGGTCAGATCAAGATAGTGAATCTGTAGGTGACACCAAACAAAGCAAGACATGTATTAGTCCGGGGCAACAATACTACAAACAAAGCAAGACATGTATTGGTCCGGGGCAACAATAGTACAAACAAAGCAAGACATGTATTGATCCGGGGCAACAATACTACAAACAAAGCAAGACATGTATTGTTCCGGGGCAACAATACTACAAACAAAGCAAGACATGTATTGTTCCGGGGCAACAACACTACAAACAAAGCAAGACATCTATTGGTCCGGGGCAACAATACTACCAGTCTATGGAAGTAACACATCACTCTATGATGCTAATGTATCTACTTGTTACCTTATAATCTCCCTCCTCCTCCTCTGCAACTGCCAGACAGCGTTAAAGCCATACAGGTCAATGCCGACTCTGTGTAACTGTCTGTAACAGGATGTTGACGTTGGAAACACAAAAGTAGACCGTATCTGTCCAGGCCTGGTGCTGGAAACATCCATTCAGCCTGAGACGGCCTGTGTTTGAATTGGCACACTATTCCCTAAGTAGAGTTTAGAGCCACAGTCAAAAGTAAGTAGTGCATTATATAGGGAACAGAGTGCCATTTGGTACACAGACTCAAAACATAATGTAGGATTTATAATTAGTGTGGATGACATCATATCCTAGTGCATCAACTGTGTGTGTGTGTTCTCTGTTGTGTGTGTGTGTGTGTGTCTCTGTGTGTGTGTTGTGTGTGTTGTGTGTGTGTGTGTGTGTGTGTGTGTGTGTGTGTGTGTGTGTTGTGTTGTGTGTGGGTGGTGTGTGTTGTGTGTGTGTTTGTGTGGTGTTGTGTGTGTGTGTGTGTTGTTGTGTTGTGTGCGTTTAGTGTGTGTGTGTGTGCGTGTTAGTGTGTGTTAGTGTGTGTTAGTGTTGAGCGATCTTAACCAGGCTTTTTTCTTTCTTTTCTGGACATTTAACAACTAATTGACCTTCAGTACCAGTCAGAAGTTTGGACACACCTACTCATTCAAGGGTTTTTCTTTATTTTTTACTATTTTCTATATTGTAGAATAATAGGGAAGACATCAAAACTATGAAATAACACAAATGGAATCATGTAGTAAGCAAAAATGTTTAAACAAATCAAAATATATTTTCTATTTTAGATTCTTCAAAGTAGCCATCCTTTGCCTTGATGACAGCGTTGCACACTCTTAACATTCTCTCAACCAGCTTCAGCTGGAATTATTTTCCAACAGTCTTGAAGGAGTTCCCACATATGCTGAGCACTTGTTGGCTGATTTTCCTTCATTCTGCGGTCCAAGTGTGCTCCCGAGTGGCGCAGCAGTCTAAGGCACTGCATCTCAGTGCAAGAGGCYTCACCACAGTCTCTGGTTCGAATCCAGGCTGTATCACATCCAGCCATGCTTGGGAGTCCCATAGGGCGGTGCACAATTGGCCCAGCATCATCCGGGTTTGGCCAGGGTAGGCCGTCATTGTAAATAACAATATGTTCTTAACTGACTTACCTAGTTAAATAAAGGTTAAATAAATAAAAGAAACATCTCGATTGTGTTGGCCAGGTCATCTGATGCAGCACTCCATCACTCTTGTTCGAATAGCCCCTGAGGTGTGTAGGGTCATTGTCCTGTTGAAAAACAAATGATAGTCCCACTAAGCCCAAACCAGATGGGATGGCGTAGCCATGCTGGTTAAACGTGCCTTGAATTCTAAATAAATTACAGACAGTGTCACCAGCAATGCACCCCATCATCACACCTCCTCCTCCATGCTTCACGGTGGGAACCACACATGTAGAGATCATCTGTTCACCTATTTCTAAAACTAAAAAGCATTGTATTTGGGACAAAACATTCACTAAACCCTAAATCTTGTCGTAAATTGAGCAAGTTGAGGTGACTAAACTGCTTGGCGTAACCCTGGATTGTAAACTGGTCAAAACATATTGATACAACAGTAGCTAAGATGGGGAGAAGTCTGTCTATAATAAAGCACTGCTCTGCCTTCTTAACAACACTATCCTACAGGCCCTGGTTTTGTCGCACCTGGACTACTGTTCAGTTGTTTGGTCAGGTGCCACAAAACAGGACTTTGCAATTGGTTCAGAACAGGGCAGCACGGCCGCCTCTTGGATGTATACAGAGAGCTAATATTAATAATATGCATATCAATCTCTCTTGGCTCAAAATTGACATGTTGAATGCACCGAGCTGTCTGTCTAAACTACTGGCACACAGCTCGGACACCCATGCATACCCCACAAGACATGCCACACGAGGTCTCTTCACAGTCCCCAAGTCCAGAACAGACTATGGGAGGCGCACAGTACTACATAGAGCCATGACAAAATGGAACTCTATTCCACATCAGGTAACTGATGCAGCAGTAGAATTAGATTTATAAAACAGATAAAAATACACCTTATGGAACAGCGGGAACTGTGAAGCAAAACAAACACAGACACACACACACACACACACACACGATAACATACGCACTATACATACACATGGATTTAGTACTGTAGATATGTGGTAGTGGTGGAGAAGGGGCCTGAGGGCACACAGTGTGTTGTGAAATCTGTGAATGTATTGTAATGTTTTAAAAATTGTATAAACTGCCTTAATTTTGCTGGACCCCAGAAAGAGTAGCTGCTGCCTTGGCAAATACAAATACCCTTGAATGAGTAGGTGTGTCCAGCTCTCAAATTTGGATTTCCACCGGTCTAATTTCTATTGATCGTGTTTCTTGGCCCAAGCAAGTCTCTTCTTCTTATTGGTGTCCTTTAGTAGTGGTTTCTTTACAGCAATTTGACCATGAAGGCCTGATTCACACAGTCTCCTCTGAACAGTTGATGTTGAGATGTGTCTGTTACTTGAACTCTGTGAAGCATTTATTTGGGCTGTAATTTCTGAGGCTGGTAACTCTAATGAACTTATCCTCTGCAGCAGAGGTAACTCTGGGTCTTCCTTTCCTGTGGCGGTCCTCATGAGAGCCAGTTTCATCATAGTGCTTGATGGTTTTTGCGACTACACTTGAAGAAACTTTCAAAGTTCTTTAAATTTTCCGGGTTGACTGACCTTCATGTCTTAAAGTAATAAGGGACTGTCATTTCTCTTTGCTACTTTGAGCTGTTAGTGTCATAATATTACCAAATAGGGCTATCTTCTGTATACCACCCCTACCTTGTCAAAACACAATTTATTGGCTCAAAGAAGGAAAGAAATTCCACAAAGTAACTTTTAACAAGGCACACCTGTTAATTGAAATGCATTCCAGGTGATTCCCTCATGAAGCTGGTTGAGAAAATGCCAAGAGTGTGCAAAGCTGTCATCAAGGCAATGGGTGGCTACTTTGAAGAATCTCAAATATAATGTATATTTTGATTTGTTTAACACTTTTTTGGTTACTACATGATTCCAAATGTGTTATTTCGGAGTTTTGATGTCTTCACTATTATTTGACAATGTAGAAAATAGTGAAAATAAAGAAAAACCCTTGAATGATTTGGTGTGTCCAAACTTTTGACCGGTGGTGTACGTCAGTTCAATGACTTGAATTCCATTTAGTGTGTTTTTTCTTCTTCGTTTCTCAAGAGAGAAATCACGTCAAGTACTATGTGGGACGCTGGGCTGAAGGGAGTTGTAGTTTTCACTACCTACTATAGTTCAACCTACTATAGTTCAGCACAAAAACATGGTATTTAACTACAATGACCATAATCCATTTCACCTGTTTTTTTCCATCTCAGACCCCGCCCACATGTCAGCTCCAGCAGCTAAGCACGATTCAATGTATTTAACTTTTTCTTTCTTTTATAAAATTGGCATCTGATGTTTCAAGCGTTCATGTCCATCTGCATGATTTAGATTATTTCAGTTACTATCCTAATGATTAGAGAAAAAAAATATTTTTACGAACAATTAAGTATTTTTCTCTTTGTGAGTGTGACTCCAGTCCAGACAGTCTGAGCTGCCTGTTCCTTATTAAATATAGTCTGAGCTGCCTGTTCCTGATTAAATATAGTCTGAGCTGCCTGTTCCTTATTAAATACAGTCTGAGCTGCCTGTTCCTTATTAAAATACTCCTTTTAATGAAAGGAGAAAACAGGACCAGCTCGAGACTATTCTTGGTTAAATAAGGAGGAACCAGCCAGCTTCAAGACTGGTATTTAAAATAAAAAGGTCATCTTCGCCCAGCTCGTGTACCATCACACTGCTACTGTCCCACGGGTCCCCCTGCCTTCAGCTTTTTGCCTCCCCTCTGCTCCTGCAGCTTTCTTACTCTCGTACTTAAATCACTTGCCGGCCGTATACCTCAGGCCTGCCAGCTAACCCTCAGGAGCTCCCCACTATCCCCTCGTATTCATTACAGTTTATATAGTTACTGCAGCTCCACTAGGAACTAGGCTGGCGGTGGTGCCAGCTCACCCGTCTCTAGACACTTCCTTTCTTCCTTGTACTTACATTGTCCCTACCTCTCCTTCTCTCCCTCTATAATGTTTCCGTGCTTACCCCTCCTGCGCTGCTCATGCTTCTCCTTGCCAGAGGAACAGGCGTGGATACTTCGCGCGGCAGCCTCCCCTAGACTGTCTCCTATACTCATCGAGCGCACCCTTATTGGCTCTTAGGTAACAGGCTCTACCCTCCAGCTCCTATGGACTGTATCTCTTCAAATGCCACAGGCATCAGCTTCAGCTCACTTTGCCATCACTTCTACCTTGTCGCTTATTTACATTATCCAGAGCTTCACCTTTTAGCTTACGGAACACTTGGCCCTCCTCTCCCGCTCCACGTCATTAGACCCCCTCCCTGTATCTGCTTAAAATATAGCTTCAGCGACCAGCAGCCACGCACACTGCCCCAGCCTCCAGACCCCATCTGTATTTAATTTTAACCCATAAGGAACTTGGTTGCCAGCTCAGACTTATAATAAGGAACAGGCGCCCTCGACTGTCACTATTTTCATTTAAGAACACTGGCCACCCTCCAGACCTTGGATCTCCCCCAGCTCTAGATCCTGCTTCTCTGTTTAATAACTGACAGCCCTACAGCCTCACAGACCCTCTGTATGTTCTTACTTGCAGGAACTTACAGGCTCCTGGCCCCAGCCAGCTTCAGACTTGTATTCGTGTTATAAGGACAATACCAGCGCAACTCAGACCCTCTTTTATGTAATCAGAGGAAGGCACACGACTCTGGTTTCGCGCTCTCAGCACTGTGTTCTAACTATGTTAATGCTGACCCTGAGCCACCCTGAGGCCGCACATCACTGCGGGCATCGCTCTGACCTGTTATTTATTGTATAGAGGCCATACCCCCAGGCACGTGCCTCAGACTTGTATTTAAGTGCATGCGATTCCAGGCGGAACATGGAGGCAGCTCAGACTGTACTTTGATATGAACAGGCCGCAGCTTCAGACCTGCTTCCATTTGTGACATACCCGAGGAACACGGCAGCTTCTAGGCTTACGTGTACTTATTTAATACTCCCTCCAGGAACATGGCAGGCTCCAGACCTTGCTTATTTCTGATACTGGCGATTCACCGCCTTTCAGCTCTTCCACTCCCCAGACTTATCTTTATAAGACCGGACATACAGCGCCACACGGTCTCAACAGATCGTGTTCATCAAGGAACAGGCAGCTCCTCAACCATATAATTAATCAGCGAACAGGTTCAGCTCAGAGCTGTGCTGCTATTTACATCCGACAGGAACCGCGCACCTCAGACTGTATCGCCTTTCACTATAGCGAACAGAGCAGCTCCAGCGACCTAGGTATTTAATAAGAGACAGGCAGCTCAGACTTGTATTTATAGCAGGAACAGGCAGCTCAGACTGTATTTAATAGGAAACAGGAGCTCAGACTGTATTGTAATGAGGACAGGCAGCTCAGACTGTATTATAATAGGAACAGGCAGGCTCAGACTGTATTTAATAAGAACAGGCAGCTCAGACTTATTTATAGGAACAGGAGCTCGACTGTA
>NW_019946774.1:29799-44687 GCF_002910315.2 Salvelinus sp. IW2-2015
CCCCCCAATCAGTCATGCCTAGAGGAAAGTCTGGCACCCCTCCCCCCATCCAAAGTGCTGTCTGTGCCCATCCACCAAACACACACACACACACGGACACACACACACACACAACACACACACACACACACCACACACACAACACACACACACACACACACACACACACACACACACACACACACAGAAATGGGGTTCCCCAGTTGAATTGTGCCGTGGCCTCCTTTGGTCTTCGATACAGTGTTTGCCATGGTAGCCACGTTTTTCTCCACATGGCAAAATCAGAGGGAGGAGAGAGGATCCACTCCTATTGATGTGTTAGGGGTTAGGGAATCAGAGAGAGGAGAGAGGATCCAACTCCTATGATGTGTAGGGTTAGGGAATCAGAGAGAGGAGAGAGGGATCCACTCCTATTGATGTGGGTTTAGGGAATCAGATGAGGTAAGAGAGGCATCCACTCCTATTGATGTAGTGTTAGGGAATCAGATAGAGGAGAGAGATTCCACTCCTATTGATGTAGGGTTAGGGGAATTTCAGAAGAGGGGGAGAGAGGATCCCACTCCTTTGATTAGGGTTAGGGAATCAGAGAGGGGGAGAGAGATTTACTTTCCTTATTATGTAGGGTTAGGGGAATCAGAGAGTATGATCCACTCCTATTCGATGTGTTAGGGTTAGGGGAATCAAGAGATGAGGAAGAGAGGTCCACTCCATTGATGTAGGGTTAGTGAATCAGAGAGGGGAAGAGAGGATCTACTCCATGATGTAGGGTTAGGGAATCAGAGAGAGGATCCACTTCCGTATTGATGTTAGGGTTAGGGAATCAGAGAGGGGAGAAGGATCTACTCCTATTGATGTAGGGTTTGGAATCAGAGAGATTGATCCACTCCTATTGGATGGTGTGGGTTAGGATTCAGGAGAGGGGAGAGAGGAAATCCAACTCCTATGGATGGTAGGGTTAGGGAATCAGGAGATATGATCCACTCCTATTTGATGTTAGGGTTAGGGAAACAGAGAGGGGAGAGAGGATCTACTCTATTGATGTAGGTTTAGGGAATCAGAGAGATGATCCACTCCTATGATGTAGGGTAGGGAATCAGAGAGAAGATCCACTTCCTATTGGAATTTTTTGGGTGGTTAGGGTTAGGGAATCAGAGAGATGATCCACTCTATTTGATGTAGGGGTTAGGGAATCAGATGAGAGGGAGAGAGAATCCACTCCTATTGATGTAGCGTTTAGGGAATCAGAGAGAAGATCCACTTCTTATTGATGTTTGTAGGGTTAGGGATTCAGAGAGGGGAGAGAGGATTCCACTCCTTATGATGTTAGGGTTAGGGGAATCAGAGATGATGATCCACTCCTATTGATGTTGTAGGTAGGAATCAGAGAGGGGAGAAGCGATCCACCCTATTGAGAGGAGGGAATCGAGAGAGGAGAGAGGATCTACTCCTATTGATGTAGGGTTTAGGAATCAGAGAGATGATCCACTCCTATTGATGTAGGGTTAGGGGATCAGAGAAGGACTTACCCTAAAATGATGTAGGGTTTTAGGGAATCGAAGAGGATCCCACTCCTATTGATGTGTAGGGTTAGGGGATCAGAGAGGCGGAGAGAGGATCCCACTCCTATTTGATGTAGGGTTTTAGGGAATCAAGAGAGAGGAGAGAGGATCTACTTCCTATTGAATGTAGGGTTAGGGGATTTCAGCGAGAGGATTCGACTCCTATTGATGTAGGGTTAGGGAATCAGAGAGATGAAACACTCCTATTGATGTAGGGTTAGGGAATCAGAGATCGGGATCTCCTCCTTATGATTGTAAGGTTAGGGAATCAGAGAGAGGAGAGAGGATCCACTCCTATTGATGTGTTAGGGGTTAGGGAATCAGAGAGAAGATCCACTTCCTATTGATGTAGGGTTAGGAATCAGAGAGAGAGAGAGGATCCACTCCTATTGATGTAGGTTAGGGGATCAGAAGAGGGGAGAGAGGATCCACTCCTATTGATGTGTGGTTTAGGGATCAGAGAGAAAGATTCCACTCCTATTGATGTAGGGTTAGGGAATCAGGAGAGGGGAGAAGAGGATCCACTCCTTATTTGATGTAGGGTTTAGGGGATCAAGAGAGGGGAGAGAGATCCACTCCTATTGATGGTAGGGTTAGGAATCAGAGAGGAAGATCCACTCCTATTGATGTAGGGTAGGGATTTCAGAGAGGGGAGGAAGAGGATTCCACTCCTATTTGATGTTAGGGTTAGGGAATCAGAGGAGGGGAGAGAGGCATCCAAACTCCTTATTGAGTGTAGGGTTAGGGATCAGAAGAGAAGATCCACTTCTATGGATGGTAGGGTTAGGGAATCAGAGACGGGGAGAGAGGATCCACTCCTTATTGATGTAGGGTTGGGGATCAGAGTGGGAGAGAGGATCCACTCCTATTGATGTGTAGGGTAGGAATCAGAGAGAAGATCCACTCCTATTTGATGTAGGTTTAGGGAATCAGAGAGGGGAGAGAGGATCCGCACTCCTATTGATTAGGGTTAGGGGATCAGAGAGGGGAGAGAGGATCCAACCTCTATGATGTAGGGTTTAGGGATCAGAAGAGGATCCACTCCTATTGTGTAGGGTTTAGGGGATCAGAGAGGTGAGAGAGGATTCCACTCCTATTGATGTAGGGTTAGGGAATCAGAGAGCGGGAGAGAGTATCCACTCCTATGTCGATGTAGGGTATGCGGATTTCAGAGAGGGGAGAGAGGATTCCACTCCTAATTGATTGTAGGGTTAGGGAATCAGAGAGGGAGAAAAGAAGAATTCCGACTCCTATTGATTGTAGGTTTAGTGAATCAGAGAGAAGATCCACCTCCTATTTGATGTGTAGGTTAGGGGATCCCCAGAGAGGGAGAGAGGATCCACTCCTATTGATGTAGGGTTAGGGAATCCAGAGAGCATGATCCACTCCTATTGCATGTGTAGGGTTAGGGAATCAGAGACGGCGGAGAGCGACCACTCCTATGATGTTAGGTGTTAGGGAATCAGGAGAGGAGAGGGGATACTACTCCTATTGATGTAGGGTTAGGGAATCCAGAGAGATGATCCACTCCTATTGATGTAGGGTTAGGGGATCAGAGAGAGATCTACTCCTATTGATGTAGGGTTAACGGAAATCCGAGAGAGGATCCCACTCCTATTGATGTGTGGCGGTTAGGGATTCAGAGAGGGGAGAAGGATCCACTCCTTATTTGATGTCAGGGTTTAGGAGATTCAGCAGAGAGGAGAGAGGATCTACTCCTATTGATGTAGGGGGTTAGGGTGAATCAGAGAGAGGATCTACTCCTATTGATGTAGGGTTAGGGAAATCCAGAGAGAGGAAAACACTCCTATTGATGTAGGTTAGGAATCAGAGAGGCGGGATTCTCCTCCTATTGATCGGTCAGGGTTAGGGATCAGAGAGAGGAAAGAGGATCCACTCCTATGCATGTGTAGGGTTTTAGGGAATCAGAGAAGAAGATCCAACTCCTATTGACTGTAGCCGTTAGGGAATCAAAGAGCAGAGAGAGGATCCACTTCCTATTGATGTTAGGTTGTAGGGGATCAGAGAGGGGAGAGAGGATCCACTCCTATGATGTGTAGGCGTAGCGGAATCAGGAGAAGACTCCACTCCTATGATGTAGGGTTAGGGAAGTCAGAGAGGGGAGAGAGGATCCACTCCTATCTGATGTAGGGTTAGGGGATCAGAGAAGGGGAGCCAGAGGATCCACTCCTATTTGATGTAGGGTTAGGGAATCAGAGGAGAAGATCCACTCTATTGATGTAGGGTTAGGGATTCAGAAGAGGGTGAGAGAGGATCCACTCCTATCTGATGTAGGGTTGGGAATCAGAGAGGGGAGAGAGGATCCACCTTCCTATTGATGTGTCAGGGTTAGGGAATCAAGAGAAAGATCCACTCCTATTGATGTAGCGCGTTAGGGAATCAGAGAGGGAGAGAGGATTCCACTCCTATTGATGTAGGGTTAGGCGGATCAGGAGAGGGAGAGGAGGATCCACTCCTATTGCGATGTGTAGGGTTAGGGAATCAGCAGAGAAGATTCCACTCCTATTCGATGGTAGGGTTAGGGAATCAGAGAGTGGAGAGAGACGGATCCACTTCCTATTGATGTAGGGTTAGGGGATCAAGAGGGGAGAGAGGATCCACTTCCTATTGATGTAGGGTTAGTTGTTGTGTGGTGTTGTGTGAATCAGAGAGGATGATCTCCACTCCTATTTGATGCGTGTTAGGGTTAGGGAATCCAGAGAGGGAGGAGAGCGATCCACTCTATTGATGTAGGGTAGGGAATCAGCAGAGAGGAGAAGAGGCATCTACTCCTATTGATGTAGGTTAGGGAATCACGAGAGATCGAATCCACTCCTAATTGCATGTAGGTTAGGGGATCAGAGAGAGGATCTACTCTATTGATTAGGGTTAGGGAATCCGAGAGAGGATCCACTCCTATTTGCATGTGTAGGGTTAGGGGATCAGAGAGGGGAGAGAGGATCCACTCCTATTTTGATGTAGGCGGTTAGGGAATCAGAGAGAGGAGAGAGGCAATCTACTCCTATTGATGTAGGGGTTTAGGGGATCAAGAGAGAGGATCTACTCCTATTGATGATGTTAGGGTTAGGGAATCAGGAGAGAGGAAAACACTCCTATTGATGTAGGGTTTAGGGAATCAGAGAGGGGATCTCCTCCCTATATTGATGCTGGTTAGGGAATCAGAGAAGAGGAAAGAGATCCACTCCTATTGAGTGTGTAGGGTTAGGGAATCAGAGAGAGATGCCACTTCCTATTGATGTAGGGTTAGGGAATCAGCAGAGGAGAGAGAGGAATCCACTCCTATTGATGTAGGCTTAGGGGATCAGAGCAGGGGAGAAGGATCCCACTCCTATTTGATTGTGTAGGCAGTTAGCGGAACTCAGAGAGGAAGATCCACTCCTATTGATGTAGGGCTTAGGGAATCAGAAGAGGGAAGAGAGGATCCACTCCTATTGAGTAGGGTTAGGGGATCAGAGAGGGAGAGAGAGGATCCACTCCTTATTGATGTAGGCGTTAGGGAAATCAGAGAAAGATCACTCCTATGATGTAGTGGTTAGGGATTCAGAGAGGGGAGAGAGGATCCACTCCTATTGCGATGTAGGTTAGGGAATCAGACGGGGAGAGAGATCCACTCCTATTATTGTGTTAGGGTTTAGGGAATCAGCAGAGAAGATCCATCCTATTGATGTAGGGTTTAGGGAATCAGACGAGGGAGAGAGGATCCACTTCCTATGTGATGTAGGGTTAGGGATCAGAGAGGGAGAGAGGATCCAACTTCCTATTGATGTGTAGGGTTAGGGAATCAGAGAGAAGATTCCACGTCCTATTGATGTAGGGTTAGGGAATCAGAGGGGGATGAGGAGGATCCACTCCTATTGATGTAGCGGTTAGGGGATCAGAAAGGGGAGAGAGGATTCCACTTCTATATTGATGTAGGGTTAGGGGATCAGAGAGCAGGATCCACTCCTATTGATGTAGCGTTTAGGGGATCAAAGAGGGAGAGAGGATCCACTCCCTATTGATGGTAGGGTTAGGGATTCAGAGACGGGATCGAGAGGCATCCACTTCCTACTTATGTGTAGGGTAGGAATCGAGCAGGGAGAGAGCAATTCCACTCTCCTCATTGATGTAGGGTTAGGCGAATCAGAGAGAAGATTCCACTCCTATTGATGTAGGGTTAGGGATTCAGAAGGGGGAGAGAGGATCCCACTCCTATTGATGTAGGGTTAGGGAATCAGAGAGGGGAGAGAGGTCCCACTTCCTATTGCTGTGTAGGTTTAGGAATCAGAGAGGGAGAGAGGATCCACTCCTATTGATTGCTAGGAGTTAGGGAATCAGAGGGGAGAGCGACCACTCCTATTTGATGTAGGGTTAGGGATCAGAGAGGGGAGAAGAGTGAATCTTACTCCTATTGACTGGTAGGGTTAGGGCATCAGAGAGGGGAGAGAGGATCTACTCCTATTGATGTAGGGTTACGGATTCAGAGAGGGTGAGAGAGAATCTACTCCTATTGGTGTGGAGCGTTAGGGGATCAAAGAGGGGAGAGGATCCACTCCTATGATGTAGGGTTCAGGGATCAGAGAGGGGAGAGAGGATCCACTCCTATTTGCAGTTAGGGTTAGGGAATCAGAGAGGGGAGAGAGAATCCACTCCTATTGGATGTAGGGTTAGGGAATTCAGAGAGGGGAGAGAGGATCCACTCCTATTTATGTAGGGTTAGGGAATCAGAGAGGGGAGAGAGGATCCACTCCTATTGATGTAGGGTTTAGGGAATCAGAGAGGGGAGAGAGGATCACTCCTATTGATTGTAGGGTTAGGAGTCAGAGAGGGGAGAGAGGATCCACTTCCTGATTGATGTAGGGTTAGGGAATCAGAGAGGGGAGAGAGGATCCACTCCTATTGATTTAGGGTTAGGGAATCAGAGAGAGGATCCACTCCTATTGATTTAGGGTTAGGGAATCAGAGAGGGGAGAGAGGATCCACTTCCTATTGATTTTAACGGTGTAATACTGGATTCAGCGTAACACACAAAGACCACCTCCTGTTCTCCTCTAAGAGCAGGAAATAATTTGTCTACCCTGTTGTTCTTCATTCTAATACTTCTAGGTTGGACTGTGATGACGCGGCTTGGTCCCAGAGCTCAGTCTGTGAAGATGGTTCTGGATCACCAACGAAAAAAGTGTCAAACGAAGGACGTTTGGATCTGGCTTCAAACCCAATCAGCGCAATCTAAATATCATCGACAGAAAAAAAAAAAAATAGTTTAGTAGGTCGAAAATGTGGGAAACATTCATTTTGCTTCACCATGCTGTAGGTCATGTAACTGTTTTTTTTTACATGCAATATATTTTTGTAGACTTCACAGGACAAATGTTGTTCTATGGTGTTGTGCAATTGAAACAAAGATGTGGTGTAATTTATTCTGCCACCCGTGTCTTCTTAGTGTCTCGTCCTTTAGGCCTTGTATATCACGATGTCAAGCATATGAACTAACAGGTTATTAGAACAAACAACGCAATTTACCACAGCACATAGGTTGCCTAAGTGTTTTCCCCTTGTACGTGGCTTCCCCCGGTGATTGTACCCAAACACTGTTACTGCTTGGCTTCCCCGGTGATTGTACCCAAACACTTGTTTACTGCTTAGGCTTCCCCGGTGATTGCTACCAAACACTGTTACTGCTTGGCTTCCCCGGTGATTGCTACCCAAACACTGTTACTGCTTGGCTTCCCCGGTGATTGTACCCAAACACTGTTACTGCTTGGCTTCCCGGTGATTGTACCCAAACACTGTTACTGCTTGGCTTCCCAGGTGATTGTACCCAAACACTGTTACTGCTTGGCTTCCCCAGTGATTGTACCCAAACACTGTTACTGCTTGGCTTTCCCCGGTGATTGTACCCAAACACTGTACTGCTTGGCTTCCCGGTGATTGTACCCAAACACTGGTTACTGCTTGGCTTCCCCGGTGATTGTACCCAAACACTGTTACTTGCTTGGCTTCCCCGGTGATTGTACCCAAACACTGTTTACTCGCTTGGCTTCCCAGTGATTGTACCCAAACACTGTTACTGCTTGGCTTCCCCGGTGATTGTACCCGAACACTGTTACTGCTTGGTTCCCCGGTGATTGTACCTAAACACTGTTACTGCTTGGCTTCCCGGTGATTGCTACCTAACACTGTACTGCCATCAAATCAACACAAAGAAGATTCAGTTCCAGGCTGATTTTATTTCCTTGCTTGAAAAAACAAGCAAACGAACAAACAAACAAATAAACATTTTTCTGTACAGAGGTCTGAGGCAGTCGTTGACCACGATTGGCTGCGCGTTGTTTGAGTTCTATATTCAAATGAGTTATGGTATGGATTGGAGGAAAACATGATCCATTACACACAGCATATTGGCACAAATGAAAAAAAGAAAAATGAAAGAAAAATAAAATGGTATAAAGAGAGACATTCCTTGGACCAATCATCTTTAACATCAGAATGTCGAAAGATGGCAATTTTAGTGCCTGTCGGTTGACCATTATCATAAATCATAGACACAATCTTATCTGCCTTATAATACAGTCAATAAACATAAATATCTTCAATTGATAATTTTATTATTTTTAAATCTTAAACCCACAACAGCTATACATATACCTGAATCTGAAATACAAATGCTAATTTGCCATGCCATAATATAGGAAAACAATTTGCTAGTAAGTAAGCCAACAGGTAGAAAAAAAACCTTACTAAATATTTCTTATTATGCAATTGCACAATGATAGACAATCAAAGCACTCCCTCCATCCCCCCCTCTCCCCCCATCTTCCCTCCCATCTCCCTCCACTCCTCCACTCCCGCCATCTCCCTACACATCCCCCACTCCCTCCCTCACCCCCCACCTCCCTCCATCTCCCTACCCCCTCCATCCTTCCATCCTGCCATCTCCCGTCCATCTCCCTCGGCAGCTTCCTCCCTCCATCTCCCTCTGACTCAAATAGGCATTTAGAATGAGTGAGTATCACATTCCATCCAGTGGTTTGAAATCAAACATATCACCATAAAAGCATACAGATGTTTTCACTCAATCCAACAGCATCTCTCTCTCTCTCTCTCTCTAACAGTTCTGATATAGCCTGGGTACCAGTCTGTTTGTGCCATCATGCCACTTCTTTTGCAAGGTCTTAACATGACAGCGCAAACAGATTGGGTCCAGGTTATCCAACCCCACTGTAGAAACGCAGTGACTGGGTGCAGATGATGCTCCASTGTAGTAGTGAGTGAGTTTGTTTTCCTCGGCTGGTGAAATATAGACACTGTGCCTTTAAGAAGCATGTGGCGTGATACTATCAAAGCGTAAACATAGTATAGGGAGCAGATTGTGTGACAACGGACCCTCTGGCTTCGAAGACAGAAACCAACCAAAAATCCACCGGCATCACTCCTTAGATCTCCTACAAAAATACACGTATAGAAAATGACACACTGAGTTCTCCTTTAAAAAGTCAGAGATATTAACATTCAAATAAGATACACGTCTAGCCCTCCCGCAGAGGGATACAGACAGGTGCATGGCTTACACATAAACGAGACCTATTATACGATAACAATACTTCAAAGTATAAAAAACACCAAAAAAACATGTTCGGCTGGTATAAATACATCGATATAAAAAAACTTAATCTGATATAGAATAACTACAAAGTCAGAAGCACTAGGAGTTGCGCAGTAAAGGAAATGGTCCTGAAATGTGCATTGAGAGCGTAAAAGTTTTCAGACAAAAGATTCTGAGTTTAAAGTTGTTATTAATTAAAAGTCCTGCCGTTGAGAGGAAAGCTGGTGATTGTGAACTGTGTTCTGTGGTTACACACACACACACACACGCGCACGCACGCACGCACGCACGCACGCACGCACACACACACACACTCAGTGCTGTAATCACATTGTCATAAACATTATTATTCAGGTTCATCAATACTCCACAGGGAGCGCGTGTTTGCTGTTATTTATTATTCTAAGCTTCAGAAAAGAAAAACAAACCCTGAATATTAACTCCATAAACATCATCAACACAGGCGGGAAAATAACCCGACTGGGTCACTTATAAAACGTTCAACCCCCCTTTGCAACGTCAAGCTCTCCGATAATGTACTTTATTCATACAGTCATCATCACCATCAGCCAGAAAAAAACGTCCTTCTGCGACCCGGTTGAACGCTTCCGTTCAGTAAGTCCGTCTGTGTGTCACTCCTAAACAGAGGCGGGATCAGAGGGAGTGAGAAAGGATTTATCCCGTCTACCAAAATGCAAGCTAAGCACTTTATTTCCGTCTGGTCTGCGCACTAAGGCAGCAATGCGCCCAGTGCCTGTCCCAATTGGTGTCTTTGATCCCTGTCAATACGCACAAGATGAAACATATGCTGTTCTTATGCACAACACCATGCCTGAATTACCTAAACACATGTCCGTCAAATTAGGCTATTCTTTTCCGGAACGCAGGATAATTTTTTTGGTGCACGTTTCACTCCCCAATAATCTGAATGTCTGAAGATTCTCACGGGGTTTAAAGAAGCAAAGGGGTTCTCTTTTCCTTATTTTCTCTGTGCGTTTTCTTTTCTCTCCTTCTCTCTGCCGCTCAGTAGGTGAAGACCAGGTTGGAGATGGTGGACTCCAGCCAGTCTCCCGAGATCATCTCGCTGACCTCTGGGGTGCAGTAGTCCGGGAAGTCAAAGTGAGATCCCGCCCCGCACTCCCCGAAGCTCCAGTCCAGATCCCTGTCCAGCTCCGACACACACGGCCCCATGCTGCCCAGAGACGTGCTCTTAAACCCAGGGCTCGGCTGTAGCTCGAACCGCTCATRCTCCTGCTCTTCATCCGAGGAAGAAGAAAGGGAGGAGGAAGAGGAGTGAGAGGCGGACGGGGTTGGAGAGGACGCACGTGTATACCTGAGGCGGGCCTTTGATGATGAGGATGATGAAGGGTTAGTGGAGCGCGCTTTGCTAGTCCCCGTCACCTGGTCATCGTACAGGCTCATCGGGTCACTGGACTCAGCCGAGCTGCTCAGGGCAGGACTCCCAGGGACTCCCACAGAGGGTGGCTCGCTGTCCAAGCTCCCTCCCCTGCCAAACATGTAGCCGCGCCTGGCTGGCTTGTCTGGTATCTGTCTGGCGCTAGTCACTGACCTGGATTTGTAGAGTGTGTGGTGATCCGCGGGAGACGCACACTCCGGCCCCTGGGTAGGCAGCTTGCCGCTCCCCTGTCCCTGCTTGTGCGCTCTGCTGTTCCTCATAGACCCAGAGCTTCTTTTCGATGAGGACTTAGAACCCCCGCTCCTATCCGCTCCTTTCTCTCCTCTCTCTCCCCGCTCTGTCTTGGTACTGGGTGTCTTAACCTTCTTCCTTGGACGGTACTTGTAGTCAGGGTAGTCGGCCATGTGCTTGAGRCTCAGKCGCTCTGCTTCCCGGATGAASGGGATRTTYTCTGTGTCTTTGAGTAGTTTCCAGCGCTTGCCCAGCCTCTTGGAGATCTCGGCGTTGTGCATGTCCGGGCTCTGCTCCATGATCTTTCTCCTCTCGATCTGAGACCACACCATAAACGCGTTCATCGGTCTCTTGATGTGTCCCGTGGGGGTTTTACACCAGGCGACGTTGCCTCGGTCCCCTCCGTTGGAGGATAGCGGAGACCCGGGAGTCGGGGACGCGTCCATGTCCAAGTCCATATCCCCGGTATCGGTGGAGTCACCGCCGGGAGAGAAGGGATCCGTGCTCTCTGCGTGGCTGATGTGCTGTACCATCGTTTCTCTTTCTTTCCTTCTCTGTCTCTCGGTTAGACAGGAAACCTAATTTAAAAAAAAAAGTGCTATTCAGAATGATGTTGTTATGGTGTGAAGTGCGTAAAAGTTGCCAATGTTATATCATCAGAGTTTTGTTTCAGTCACTCAAGAAATGTATGTTTATGTAACCACACAGACTGAATGTGTAAAAGTTATTGCAAGTCTCCTCTCTCTTTCTTTGCAGTACTCTGTCTGATCAGTCCGTTTCGGAGACACCGGAAACTTAGTCTCCGGTGCGCGTATATCTTCCAAAAAAGACGCACGAAATAACAAGTTCAAACTTCAACGTTCTGCACTCAAACGTTCAACTTCCAGTGCGACTGAAAACCCGCCCTGTGGTACCTCGAGCCCTTCGCTGCTGAAAACAACTCTGTAACTTTCCTATGAGATGTTTAATATCGCTGTCTGCGCAGCTCGCCTGAGCAGTAAGAGAACCATGTGGAAGAATGGAAGTGTCGCACTTTTTCATAGTCCCCTTTTTCCTTATCGGTCTGCCAGTATACTGTAAACATAACGTTCAACGCCACACACTTTTATATCCCCTCCCGAGAAATAAAAGCCATTCTAAACAGCCAATCACGGGCTGTCTCTATCCTGTTTTTGGCCAAAACCACTCCCCGCTGGCGTCCATTGGCTGAATAAACCGTGTAATAATAATCGGAGTGTGCAATGAGCGTTCGTGTATCTGACCTCATTTCTGTCTGACTGTCTGAACCGCTGGTCTGAAGCGAACTGAGAGGCACAAGTTATTTGCAGTCCTTTCTCTGCCGCCTTTCTCAATAATAAGACCCATGCTTTATACATGCACATGCATTAGTTCAATGTAATGCGGATTCTGGATTTAGGTCGTGTAATATGAATCATATAAACAAGAAGAGAAAGTAAAACAATTTCAGTCAATATAATTAAATGACGTACTATTAAACCAAAGCCAGTCTTAACAGTGATCGAACATTATTAGATAATAGACATTTAAAAAATGTACAGATATTTCTTTAAGTAACCTATTATTAAATAAATCCCATAAAAGTACCCATTAGATAAATCATAAGCGAAATATCCATATTGATTGTTGATCTAACAGCTTGGTTATTGTTTGTGAGCACATGGTCCCTATAGCATGCAGGACCATCCGCGCATAGCGCCGTTGTTATTGCTCTGTCTCGCTCATCTCTGCGTTCTTGCTGGTTCGGCGGCAGACAGCGGATTCTGCCCACGGGTATAGCCCCCCAGAGTGTCTCTGTCCTGCGCAACCGAAGGCCCTGACACCCCGGCGAGGTGGCAGTCCTTGTTTTTACATCGGTTGTGCGTTCCACAGAGTGATGCAGCATCGCTAGATGTCAGCGTAGAGCCAGAGAGAAAACGATTCATGTTTTCCTCATAAGTGTGATACATTTGTGTGTGTGTGTTTTTGTATTTTGTGTGTGTGCGCACGGCAAGCTCCTACATAAATCACACATTTTAATATGAATTCCTTGTCACCCTGTCATCGTCCCGATGCGTTTACTAGTTTGTTTATCTCTCATCAAGGATATTTACACCCATCTCCTTTTTTTTTTAGACAGATTAAGCCATACCGATTTTATTTAGATATTATATTTATTTAAAATACACAATCGTAGTGTGTGAGAGTTGAAGCCAATTCCTTATGTGGTTAGTCAGCAGGATAACTGAAGCGGTGTGTCATCGTTCCGTTTCTTGTTATTAACTCCAAAGCTGCTCTGGCGGTTCTGGCACACGCCTCTCCAGATACATGAACTGGACGCGCTGAGATATACCTGTGTTTGCGCGGGCTTCTACTCTGATATCGTTGCTGTATTGATTCATTGATCACGTAGTGATTGTACACGCATATAACCCACCATTCACAGCAATAAGACACTATTAATACACGAGTCTATTTTCTGCATTTTCTGGAAACAGCAAATGACACAGAGATAGATTTTCACTTCCTGCTTATAAGAACACAAAACATACTGCGCACCTGTTGTCAGTTTAATAAGAGCGGGTAACTGATGGGTGTTTACCGAACAGTCAAACACACCCTATTCTAACGAAGTGGTTAACACACACGCTCGCGCACGCGCACACGCACTCGGCAAGCACGAACGCACACACACGATACACCAGCCTAGCTGTTTAACTACGACAGTCAATAGTGTAACACCAATACCTGCCAGGTTATTCACCAAGCTTTACCTGGTAAAATGACCTCCTGGGTTCTGAAACCTGTTTGACAAAATAATATTGACTGGTTCCCAAATAGCATCCTATTCCCTTTATAGTGCACTACTTTTGACTGGGGCCCACAAGTTAGTGCACTGTGTAAGGACTAGCGTGGTATTTGGGACTGACGCRCTGCTATACACTGGATTTAGTTAGCTGTTATTCTCCGTGAGTAGCCGACACAGCCAATCGGTGAACAACAGTCACTTCTATGCAGGGCTGCTTTACTGCACGATTCCCATGGACAGTTAGATAGACAGAGTTACTCATTAAATAGGTTTCCCGTCCCTCTTAACTGCCTAAGATTGACGCGGCCAATTTGAACCTAAGGTCGAACACAATGGGGCTTTTGAGTGTGTGCCTGCGTCTGTGTGTATGTGTGTGTGTGTGTGTGTGTGTGTGTGTGTGTGTGTGTGTGTGTGTGGAATTTGAATGGAATTGAATTGAGAGAGAACAGAAAGAGAGAGATCTACAGACCTCGCTAACACATATGGCGTCACACTTAAACAAATTAGACAAACTGTCTGAGACTACGAACACATTAACCTCCTGCTCTTTGCTCAACTACTTCTCTACCTCCAGTCCCCTCTTCCCTAACCTTCTGTCCCTTATCCTCTCTCTCTCTCTGTCTTCTCTGTCTCTCTCTGTCTCTCTCTGTCTCTCTACCTCCAGTCCCCTCTTCCCTAACCTTCTGTCCCTTATCCTCTCTCCTCTTCTGTCTCTCTGTCTCTCTGTCCTCTCTTTCTCTCTACTCCACTCCCCTCTTCCCTAACCTTCTGTCCCTTATCCTCTCTCTCTGTCTCTCTACCTCCACTCCCCTCTTCCCTAACCTTCTGTCCCTTATCCTCGCTCTCGGTCTCTCTGTCTCTCTATCTCTCTCTCTGTCTCTCTCTGTCTCTCTACTCCAGTCCCCTCTTCCCTAACCTTCTGTCCCGTATCCTCTGTCTCTCTCTCTCTCTCTCTCTCTCTGTCTCTGTCTCTCTCTCTCTCCTTCTTTCTCTCTCTCTCCATGCTTAGCTAGCTGGTTTTATCTTGCTATCGTGGTCTGTTTCTCCCAGTGGATTAGCCAGTCTATGGCTGGTTGCTTATCTTCTGCACTGGCAATGAAGAGAGGCATGACAGGAGGGGAGGAGAAATGGAAGGTGAGGAGTGGAGGAGGGTGAGGAGAAGAGGGAGGAGAGGAGGAGGAGAAGAGGAGGATGAGGAGGAGGGGTGGAGGAGAGGAGAGGAGGAGAGGAGGATGGGAGGAGAGGAGGAGGGGAGGAGGAGAGGATGAA
>NW_019946774.1:49601-52619 GCF_002910315.2 Salvelinus sp. IW2-2015
GTGTGTGTGTGATGTGTGTGTGGTGTGGTAAGTGCTTGTAGATGCTGTGTGTTGATCATGTGCTGCTGTGTTGTGTGTGGTGTGTGTGTAGTGTTGTTAGTGTGCCTGTGTGTGTGTGTGTGTGTGTGTGTGTGTGTGTGTGTGTGTGTGTGTGTGTGTGTGTGTGTGTGTGTGTGTGTGTGTGTGTGTGTGTGTGTGTGTGTGTGTGTGTGTGTGTGTGTGTGTGGTGTGTGTGTGTGTGTGTGTGTGGTGTGTTGGTGTGTGTGTGTGTGTGTGTGTTGTGTGTGTGTGTGTGTGTGTGTGTGTGTGTGTGTGTGTGTGTGGTGTGTGTGTGTTGTGTGTGTGTTGTGTTGTGTTGTGTGTGTGTGTGTGTGTGTGTGTGTGTGTGTGTGTGTGTTGTGTGTGTGTGTGTGTGTGTGTGTGTGTGTGTTGTGTGTTGTGTGTTGTTGTGTGTGTGTGTGTGTGTGTTGTGTGTGTCTTGTGTGTGTGTGTGTGTGTGTGTGTTGTGGTGTTTGTGTGTGTGTTTTGTGTGTGTGGTGTGTGCTGTGTGTGTGTGTTGTCTGTGTGTGTCTCTGTGGTGTGTGTGTGTGTGTGTGTGTGTGTGTGTGTGTGTTGGTGTGTGTTGTGTGTGTGTGTGTGGTGTCTGTGTTGTGTTGTATTGTGTGTGTTATACTGTTTAACTGAGTAGTGAAGGGGATCATGATGGTTCAGACTTTGAATACTGGAAAAACACCAATTCAGTTTTAACAGGTTCATTCAACACGTTTCTGCCTTTTCTGGTGGTGCTGAGTCAGAGACAACGACTGCAGATGTTCTGTGTGCTCTTAGGTCAGAGACTAGACTGTCATGTTCTGGCTGATGTATAAAGGTGGAAGACCGCGCAGTTTCTCCACGCTCTGGTACTGTTACCACATTTTTAAATAAAGGATCCTTCCTTCCTTCAAGAATAAACAAAAATAGGACGGAGAACAAAGGAGAGCAGAGGGAGATCAGAGAGAGGAAGGAGACAGAAGGGAGATCAGAGAGAGGAAGGAGACAGACGGAGATCAGAGAGGAAGGAGACAGAGGGAGATCAGAGAGGAGGAGAGACAGAGGAGATCAGAGAGAGGAAGGAGACACAGGGAAGATCAGAGGAGACAGAAGGAAGACAGAGGAGATCAGACGAGAGGAAGGAGACAGAGGGAGAAGAGGAGGGAGAGGAGGAGGAGCAGAAGAAGTGGGGAGGAGGAGAGGAGGATAGGAGGAGAGGTGAAGGGTGAGGAGAGGAAGAGGGGAGGAGGAGAAAGGAGGAGAAGAGAAAAGGAGTGACAAGAGCTGAGGAGAAGAGCTGAGGAGAAGAGGTGAGGAGGAGAGGAGGAGGAGAGGACAGAAGGAGAGAGAGGATGGGAGGAGAGGAGGAAGGTGAGGAGTGGAGGAGAGGAGAAGAGAAGAGGAGGGTGAGGAGAGGAGGAGGGGAGGAGAGAGAGAGAGCTGGGCTTATTCCATGTGTCTTCATGCATGTGTCTTTATTCCATGTGTCTTTATTCCATGTGTCTTCATCCATGTGTCTTTATTCCATGTGTCTTTATTCCATGTGTCTTTATTCCATGTGTCTTTATCTTTGTGTCTTCATCCATGTGTCTTNGTGTCTTTATTCCATGTGTCTTTATTCCATGTGTCTTTATCTTTGTGTCTTCATCCATGTGTCTTTATTCCATGTGTCTTTATTCCATGTGTCTTCATCCATGTGTCTTTATCTTTGTGTCTTTATTCCATGTGTCTTCATCCATGTGTCTTTATTCCATGTGTCTTTATTCCATGTGTCTTTATCTTTGTGTCTTTATTCCATGTGTCTTCATCCATGTGTCTTTATTCCATGTGTCTTCATCCATGTGTCTTCATCCAAGCAGATCAAGCAGATAGGGTGATAGAACATAGAGATAGGCTTTAGGAAACTACACTTTAGGAAACTACACTTTAGGAAACTACACTAAGGAAACTACACTAAGGAACTACACTAAGGAAACTACACTTTAGGAAACTACACTTAGAAACTACACTTGGTAAATACACTAAGGAAACTACACTAAGGAAACTACACTTTAGGAAAACTAGGTAATTGCCTTACTGCAATAAATCAAATAAATATGTCTCTTTATAATCTGTACTATTAATGTTTGGCTGCATCGATAACATAAAAGCTGTAGCCAGCTGTAACATACCGATAGAGACGTTAAAGCCATGGTTGGCTTGTGACTAATGTGTATCAAGGTTTGGGATCAATTACATTTCAATTCCAATCAAGTCAGGAAGTTAAACTCCAATTACAATTCAATAAGGAACACTTCGAAATTGGATTTGGTTTATTCTCAGAGTTGACCTGAAATTGAAATGGAATTGATCCCAGGGGAGAGGAGAGTGATTCTCTTAGTTTACAGTAATATTCTACCACCATATCTCTATGTTCTATCACCCTATCTCTATGTTCTATCACCCTATCTCTATGTTCTATCACCCTATCTCTTTGTTCTATCACCCTATCTCTATGTTCTATCACCCTATCTCTGTGTTATATCACCCTATCTCTTGTTCTACCACCCTGTTCTCTATGTTCTATCACCCTATCTCTATGTTCTATCACCCTATCTCTATGTTCTATCACCCTATCTCTATGTTCTACCACTCTATCTCTATGTTCTATCACCCTATCTCTATGTTCTACCACCCTATATCTATGTTCTACCACCCTAACTCTGTGTTTTATCACCCTATCTCTATGTTCTATCACCTATCTCTGTGTTTCTATCACCTACTCTATGTTCTATCACCCTAACTCTATGTTCTATCATCCTAACTATGCTCTATCACCCCTATATCTATGTTCTATCATCCTAACTATATGCTCTATCACCCTATATCTATGTTCTATCACCCTATATCTATGGTCTATCATCCTAACTCTGTGCTCTATCACCCTATCTCTATGTTCTATCACCCTATCTCTATGTTCTATCACCCTATCTCTATTTCTATCATCCG